>NW_019416735.1:95525-100675 GCF_000390285.2 Anoplophora glabripennis
ACGCTTTCAGAATCATGTTTGGTTGAAAATTAACGCCTGTACAGAGACTTAAAGTTCATAACTTTTGGAGCCTCCGTTATAAACAAATTGAATTATGCGAAAACTATTGCACCTACAGCTCCCACTTTTGGCACACTTTTAAAGTATGACAAAACCCTCAACTTGTCATAGGTTTTATAAAATTTTAACAGTAAATACGATAGTTATAAACAAATTAACAAATGGTCACTTTTCTTGTTTTTTTTGCAATAACTTTTTTGTTTATTAACCGATTTTAATTCAACAAGTCTCATTTTGTAGATAATTTTATTTCCTACAAGATGCCTGTGTTTAAATAAAAAGGTTATCTAATAAAAGTTGTTGACTCACGAGATGAGAGATGTCTTTATGTTCCTTTAGACAATTTTACAATAATCTCGCGGATAGGACTTTATTCGAGTACAAAAATTTAATTTGCTTGGTTTATACCTACCTATCTGTATTTTATATTTCACGATTTTCTGGCAGAATTTAACAAGAAATGTAGCGCGCCTCGAATCAGCAGATATTTGACAACACTGTGAGAAATTATTAACTTCGTGACCAGCAACTGGTGCGGAAATATTAGTCTTCAAATGTGGACAATGAAAAATTGCATTCGAAATATTATATTAATTGAAAAAAAACCATACCTCATCAGGGATCGAACCCCGAACCATTAGATTACCAGTACAACGCGCTACGCTTTAAGCCACAAGACCACGTTTATTTAGTTTCGAAAACCTGGTTTATATCCTTAACGTTGTGCCTCTTGTGATATAAACAATAATTATGATTATTTTTTGACGTTTCTTAAAACCAATGAAATGCTTCTTTATTTGTCACAAGGGTAAGTTTCAACCAATTATGTCATTATTATAGTGGGAATAAATCTCTTGTGATNTCATGTAGAACGTGACTCCTTCAACTATTAGAATCGCGATCTCAGGAATGGTGATTCTTAAAAAAAAAGTATAAGGACCATTTTTGAAGATAATTTTGAGATCTATAATTTTTGTCCGAGCAACTTTTTTGATAAAACTTACCGTTTTCGAAAAAAATCCAAAAACTTTTGACTTTTGACCTCGAATAACTTTTTTAGCACACATGGGATCGATGGGGACTTTTGACACTTTATTTCTGATGGTGTACCCAAGGTCTCCACCAAAATTTAGCTCTGTCGGAATTTTCGTTATTTGAAATGTCTATTTTGACCGGGCTACATAGAGAACCAATGTTATGTGATTATCATTTAAATTCAAGCAATAAGACGCATACCCAGAGAAATTGACATTTTCCATGTATGTTTTTTCATATTATAATTTTTTTTTGAGACTTTGAAAAAGTCACTTTAATTTTTGTTAGATCAGAAGCACTTCTAACAAAAGATTATTCCATATTGTGAGTGAAATATAAAGCAGGTGTGTTTTCGTAGTATTTCCCGGCCAAAAGTTAATCAGCTTAACATCCTTCGTGAAAGAATCCTATACATCCCCCAATATTTTTTCCTATCTCGGATTATCTGCTTACCGTTCCGCTATATGTCACCGGGGGCGTCGGACACTTCTATTTACCGTTTTATTTGCCCCTTAAATCGAAGCAGGCAAGAACCAACTTCAGATAAGCGAGATAAGCAAAACTCCCATCGAATTCAGAATACGTAAAATACAGGGTAAAATCTAAAACATTTCCTTTAAATTTTACTTTTTTATTCCAATTTTTTTTCGCTATTAATCACGCGCTCTACAAAGGAAACGGCACCTCTGCGTAAATCATACGATTTAAAGTTCACCCTGTACAAATGGGTCATTATTAACAAACGATAATGTCACTTACACCCCCTGGGACAGCTCCATATAGGCGGACACCGCCAAACTCGAGTCGCTGGAATCGTGGACGAAGTAAACATCCTGCAGGCCGGCGACGTTTTGGAGAGTCACCGTCACGTTGTGCAGCCGATTCGCACTTTTTATGTAGGCGATTCTGAAAGTGGATCTGTGAGTTTTACTGCTTGCCACTTACCGTGTCGCAACCTTATACGCGGCGTACCACTTATCGACTTTTGGAAATCCACCGGGTCAGTTACGTAGGCCTGGATCTCGTCCATTGAGTTTATGCCGATGAGGACGGTGTCGATCTGTTTAACATTTTAAACAAACTAGAGTATGTTCTTGAATTAATCCGAAACCACATAAATAGCAACGAAATTAAGCCGCGATTGATACGCATGAAGCGAAAACTATCATAGGATCAATAGACCGTATATACACCAGGAAAATTAGCGAAAATAAAAGAGAAAATGGGCGCTGTAGTTGGAATAGTTTTCGCACAATTCAATTTGTTTATAACGGAGGCTCCAAAAGTTATGAACTTTAAGCCTCTGCACAGGCGTTAATTTTCAACCAAACATGATTCTGAAAGCGTCATTGTAATCTTAAAGACGTAATTAAGCGACCTATTAAAAAATATCACCGTTTTTTGAACTTAANCTTTATATATTAAAATTTCAAGGAGTTAAAATTGTAATTTTATCGACCGCATTATTTTTATTAATATTTTTTAATTTTGAGAATTTTGCAACAAAATCAAATGCTTTTTATTCTTTTTATAAATTTTTTAACAATAAATAATAATTTGAAAATAATTTGTGAATTTTTACTTCAATTTTACATTTAAATCGTAATTAAAAAATGAGTTTACTTTGGCTTAATATGTAAAAAAATTACTTTTTAAATGAACGATTGCTTCATTTATTTATTTAATAATAGTAAAATAATTCCGAAATTGAAATTTTAATTAATATTTCATTTAACAATAATTTTTGTGACATTTTTGTAAATTCAAAAAAATTCAGTATAAAAGATGAATTTTTTTTGGGGTTCAGGTCTATTTTACGATTTCGTAAATATGCCCATTGTTATTTTTTCGTCGAGCTACTCAGTTTAAAAAAAAAAAGGAGTTTCTACGATAAACAGTAGCCGACATATTGCAAAATTTTACAGCGCACATCAATTTGAACTTTGGATTTCACTTTCTCGCGGCTTGCTTGGACGAGCATCCCCCTTCACCACGCCGGACAGTTTACTTAGCAAGTACCTTTTCTTTAACGGGCTCGTGAGTCGTTAATTTTCCATATTTTTCAATGCAATTCATGGGAAATCGTAGTTTACATCGTAAACTTTATTTTTACGAAAAATTCAAGTCTTAATGTTTATAAACAATTGCGCTACGATTTAAAAAAAAAATTCTTATCTTAGCTTCTGTTGGTCGTAGAGGGTACTTTTTTAAATTTGTATTTTTTGCCAGCTATCCATTGCATCTATTTTCGGTGAGGTAGCACAAATAGCAACAATTTTATTCAAATTATTTATAAGCGAAAAACGCATGTTTTTTTAATGCACAATTTGAGAATGTTAATGTCAAAAAAATTGTGATATTTTTTAATAGGTCGCTTAATTATGTCTTTAAGATTGCAATGACGCTTTCAGAATCATGTTTGGTTAAAAACACCTGTACAGAGGCTTAAAATTTATAACTTTTGGAGCGTCTGTTACAAACAAATTGAATTGTGCGAAAACGATTGCACCTACAGCCCCCACTTTTGGCATACTTTTAAAGTATGACAAAACCCTCAACTTGTCATAGGTTTTATAAAATTTTATCAATAAATGTGATAGTTATAAACAAATTAAAAAATGGACACTTCTTGTTTCTTTACAATAACTTTTTTGTTTATTAACCATTTTAATTTAACTAGTCTCATTTTGTAGATAATTTTACTTCCTATAAGCTGTCTGAGAGTCACTTTTCGCTAAAATTGATGGTTTTCCCTGCAAAGTGAAAAACTGTTTTTCTCACTTATTTGTTTAAATAGAAAACAGGCAATGTAGCGCGCCTCGAATCAGCGGATATTTGGCAACACTGTGAAAAATTATTTACTTCGTGACCAGCAACTAGTGCGGAAATATTTGTCTCGAAATGTGGAGAATAGAAAATTACATTCGAAATATTATATTAATTGAAAAAAAAACAAACCTCATCAGGGATCGAACCCCGAACCCTTAGATTACTAAGATAACGCGTAACGCTTTGAGCCACGAGACCACATTTATTTTATTTCGATAACCTGACATATATTTAACGTTGTGCCTCTTGTGATATAAACATTAATTATAATGAAAATTTCACAATAGTATTTTTCAGCCAATTAAAGGCCTGTATTTTGTAGCGTTACTATAGCAACTAAGAAAATTTCCGGAAATTTTTCTCTTCCTTGGGGTAAGGAGCATGAAATTACACTGGAAATTTTTTGACATTTATAAATAAAATGACATTTATATTTAACTTCAAATTTATTCTATCATAATTTAATAAGTACAAATCATTTATAAATAATTATTTACCAAGTATGTACTTTTAGTAGTTTTAATTAAAGCGTCCAAATGTTGCTGAAATTCCTCAGCCACGTCTTCTTTTCTTAATGGGGAATAAACAAGCACACATTCACTAAAATTTATAAAATGTCTATGTTTCAAAAAATAAATGTAGTACTTTGAAACAATCTTATTCTGCTGTGATCCACGAAGAGCTCCATATTTCTTACACACAAGAAGCAAATGATTTTTAATAATCCCAAACAAGTTTGGCGAATAAATTTCTGGCCCGCATTCTTGTAATAAATACATTAAAAATTTTAGGTTCCGATGATACATTTTAATTTCACTAACTTTTTTGCAAAACTTGCATAAAACGTATTTCTCAAACCGCTCCATTTTTCAATTGTACAACACAACGATTTTAAAGAAAATGGTCAAATAACGTCAAAAGTCACGATTACCTTGTTTGACATGGATTCCATGGCCTTCTTAATAATATATACATATGAATTTTATTGATATTACATAGTGCTTAAGGTTCTTTGTAAGAAAATATATTTCTACCAACTTTAGTAAAATGAGTATGTGGAAAACTGAGGGATTGATCTACTATCGACTTATTTTTTATTATTTTGCTTAACTAAAGTCGGTTAGTTGTATTTTATTTAACCTAATGTTATATGTATGTAAGTTACTTTGATTATATATACTGCTTCAAGTTTTTTTGCAATAAAATATATTTTTACCAACTTTAGT
>NW_019416735.1:101652-108870 GCF_000390285.2 Anoplophora glabripennis
ACGATGGAAAATTGCATTCGAAATATTATATTAATTTGAAAAAAAACCATACCTCATCAGGGATCGAACCCCGAACCTTTGGATTAGTAAGACAACGCGTAACGCTTTGAGCCACGAGACCACATTTATTTACTTTCGATAACCTGACTTATATACTTAACGTTGTGCCTCTAGTGATATAAACAATAATTATAATGAATATATTGGCAGTAATAATATTATTTGCATATTTTGAAGAATTATCAAAAACGATAAAAAATAAATTGTTGCATATTTAAAAAATACCTATAGAAACTATAGTGCTGTAAAGTATTTTCCATGGTAATGATTTATACATTCGTGAAAAAACTATTTTCCTCACTTATTTGTTTAACTAGAAAAGTTTGCTAATAAAAGTTTTTGAATAACGAGATAAGAGATGTCTTGTATTATGTTCCTTTAGACGACAATTTTACAATAATCTCGCGGATAGGACTTTTTTCGAGTAAAAATTTAATTTCTACTACCTGATACTCAACAGAAATGACGTCCAACTGAAACTTGTGCCTCTTGAAGCGCAGCGACCCGCAGAACAGCGGCGCCTCGATGAAGATGGTGTACCTCGTGTAGTTATGACAGACCATGTTTTTAAACCTGAAGATCTCGCTCGAGTTGATAGTTTGGACCCCGTTGAAGGGATTTATAACAGTCAGGTCACAGGGCAACGTATTCACCACGTTGATGGAGGCGTGGTTCTTATCGGGCAGCTCGGGATAAGTGGTTTCCAGGACTAGTTCCAAGATGCCAGCGGAGAAGAAGGCCAGACCGGCTACTATTCCGCCGAAAGCCATGCGGTGGAGGGAATTCTCCAGGACGTGGAGCTTGGCGAAGCACGGGTAGAAGATGCGGTCGAATATGGGAATGAGGATGAGGACCATTGCAGGATTCACAACTTGCATCTGATCGGGGACTATTTGGGTTCCCAGGAAGTTTCCGTCCATGTGGGAAGCCTAAAACAGGCTTTTGACTTGGAGAAAATAATGTTACGTCACCATGATACGTGTGTGTTCCCGCACTTTGTTTTTATTAATTATTTTGAGGGAGAAATTGTGGAAAAAAATTTAAATTCTTTGCAGAATAACTTTCTACTAGGTGTACTTTCTGAATATGAATTTAAAAAAAATATGCTAAATGAACCCTTTGCAGTAAGGATATGCCAGAAGGAGAAGGAATTAATGGATCTAACGATTAATGATTGGAATGGCAGTAAGGTTTTACTTATCACAAAGAATAATCAACCTCAGGACGCTCAATCAGTCTAGGACTAATGCTGTTCTACTAAATTTATGTAATTTGCAGGAAATCGATACGAAAATATATTACATTTTATCGGTTTTGTGTAATGGTACACATTTCCTATATTTTTTTCTTTCTAATTTTCCTTAATTCATTATTTACAATTTTCGTGAATTTGTTTCAAAATATACCTGTTCAATAAAACTCAAGGAATAATTGTCTTGTATCAGTATTTTGTCTTTACTTGACTGTCATCATCAATCATCGAATATGATTTTTATAGATATTGAAAATTAATAACAGAATTTGATTAACTTGAAAACTTCAAATATTAGGTATTCCCCTCTAGTTCTATTTTTAACATAACGTGAACATAAAACGCGAATTATTTTAATCACATTGCATTATCAAAATAATAAATATTTATACGCTTCGTAAGAGACGTAATATTTTAATAAAAAATCTTAATAATCCTTTTTGATAAGCCACACTAAATAAGGATTTATATTGCACCCAAAGATTACAAACTAAACGAATCTATGGATTTTGATTCTGATGGCATGTTGGTCGTATATTAAATTCCTCAAAATTAATCAAGTGATAATGTTTCAGCCTAATATAATTTTAACGATAACGAAGCTAATTAGGGCAATTTAGATTAGACAGAAACTATGCAACCTTGAAAACCCCATAACAACATAACCCTATTCTTATTACTCTTGTATCTGCTTCTATGGAATACTCAACCTGAACTGAATTGTCAGTGTTGCGAGAAACAACTACTCCGAGAGCTATATACCCCTACCGGCATTGAATTACACTCGCAACACCTAGTGCAACAGCTAGGATCGTTTGTCATCAGTTTAACCCACCAGGCACAGACCGGTTTCGGACTTATTAGTCCTCATCAGTGCGTCATAGGTGCGACAACCGACAAACGACCCAGCTGTTCTTCGTCGTATCGTCACGACAAGGAAATACGTCCCGCGTTCAACATGAATTACCTGAAACGTCCATCTGGACCCTTGTTGGTCGAAGAGGGACCAAAATATAGGAAGCGGGGTGTACAGCAACAGGATGGCGCAAACAATTTTCATCTCTTGTATCAGTTTCAGGTCGAATTTGCCCCGTGCGTGGTCCAGCCAGTGGTCGTACCTCCTGCTGCTCTTACAACTCCTGGCTAAAGCGAACTAATAGAGAATTTCTAACGTTGTCGATGTCGGTAGGTACTTACTGTGCCACACTTGAAAAATTGCAGCATTATGTTCCTCTTGGGGCTCTTCAGCTTGTAGAAGCTCTTGCCAATTATGAACAAAACTAAAACACAGTATTTCTACTTGTAGCGACGAACAGAAAGAGGAGAATTAACCTGAAAGGGTGACTTTATCCCAGTGGATAAGTGGATAAATGAATATGCGGGGTTACAGACTCGATTTTTTTTGTCGGGTTTGTACTTACAAATCGACAAAAACATCAACGCGGCGGGGAACCCGAAACCCAGGGCGTAGCAGGTGTCGTCCCCGAAGCAGGACACCGCCTTCTTCATTATCGGGGTCAGTATCATCCCGACGAAGCCGCCCAAATTGATCGTGAAGTAGAATATCGAAAAGAAATGCGTTAGCAGCTCCCTTTGATCCGGCAGATGAAATTGCTCCCCGCCGAAGGCGGCGACGCAGGGTTTTATGCCCCCAGTGCCGATCGCTATCAGTATCAGGCCTAGGGCCGAGCATGTGCTAGAATTAGAAACATTTTTTTTACGTGATGGAATCATAGAACGCCTCGAAATGATAGAAAAGTTCCAATATGTTTATCCGAATAATTCGCAACACTATGTGAATATGGAACCTTCTAGTTGTGTTTTATGAACACTTACACGGGTGGTAACTCGAAAGAGGGAACAGCAGCAACACACATCAAGACGTTTCCAACCAAATATATCAGGGCGAAATTTCGGATTGTTCTGCGAATATAAATTGTAGCTGTAATGATGAATAAGGCCAATACACCAAGTGAATATCTCGAATGTCTTTTTTAGCAAGAAAATAATGGTTTAAAAAATAAAAAAATCTGAACCTTCTTACCTGTATCTTCCGAAATAGCTGTCGGCAAAGATAGCGCCTACCAAAGGTACTATGTAACATCCCATTATGAAGACGTGATAGATTACCGTCGAGGCATTTTCAGAAAACAGCAAAATGTTTCTTAAGTATAAAGATAGTATAGCTACAACAAAATTGTATTGTATAAATACGTAAATGAACTAAAACTGTTAAAATTTGTAAATATTTGTAATGTTTTTTTTTAATTTCATTTAAAATATACTTACTTCTTAGTCCGCAAAATGAAAATCTCTCGCAAAATTCAGTGGCGATGATACAGAACACTGCTGTACGATATGAGGCACCCTACATGGAAGAAAAATTACATAATTGTATATTAACTGCGACATACTTACGAAATGCATTATAAAAATATAAATTAAGTAAATTAGCAGTAATGTTTCATCATTATCATTGAGGTGTACTGTCATTGTCAGTGTCACATCGTGGATCAGTAATAGCGTTATATACCGATCAAAATAACTCATTTAGAGGGAAAAAAAAAGAAAATTGTTACCTGGACTTTCATAAGTGGAAATGGTAAAGGGGCTTATAATAAACGAAAAAAAATTAATGAGTGAGCAGAGGCGGCGGAGGGTTGATTTGGGGGGTTGAAAAGTTATGAAAAATTGTATCATTGGGATTTCTGGCAGATAGACCAGGGTCGATAATTTTTGAAACCAAAAAAAATTATAGTAGGATGAAACCCATTGGAAAAGAAAGAGAATATAACAGAAATGAAAGGAAAAATAATTTACGGGCGATCTGAGGTCGGGAAGGGGTAGGGGGTGAGTTTTTAAGGGTAAAAAACGGTTTATCTCGATTTTCGGAAAAACTACAAGTCTTATGGAAAAAAGTTAAATAGCAAAGTTGTAGGTAATAAAAAAAATCTACAACTTTTGTATTTACACTTTTTTCACATAACCTCAAAATTTATGTGAAATATTCAAATAATAATAAGTTTTTGGTTTTTTATTTTTATCTTTTACAAACAATTTTTTTTTCACGAAATTTGGTGGAAACTTACCTATTTATCTTCTTCCTCTAATTTTTTTCCTTTACGCAATCATATATTTACACATAATTTCACTACAAGGTACCCCTTATGACGTCACAGCCGTTTTGAAATATTATAAAAAAATCAGTTTTAAATAATTATTTTAAAACTATTCCAACGCATTCCTCAATCTCTAATTGTGCATACACACTAATTAGTACGTGTAGAATTATATTATCTACTTTTTGAAATTTGGTCAACAACCCTATTGAATCAGGGTTTGATTTTTTTTTTAATTTAAACAAATTATCAATAATTACTGAAAAATTTTTTACTTTTTTGCATTTTTGAGCATGTTTTTGAACTGTGATTATAAATTCTTTTATTTCACCAAAAAGTATAATTATGTCAAAACGAAAAAAATGATTACCAGCAGAACTCTGTACGATGATTTTTTAAGTAGAATTTTTCTTTGAAAAAAAGTGTTTCAGGTCGAAAAAAATGAATATTTCAGAAACTTCTTGATTTTTTTATCTAAAAAAATTTACGGTTATTTAAGACACAGAAAGGTATACTTTCACCAAGTTTCGTCAAAATCAAATTATTTTTGCGGAAATGAGAAATAAAAAACGAAAAATCAGAAAAAAAAAACAGTTTTTCGCATTTTTCTCGGAAATTTTGAGGTTATGTTAAAAAATTACCTCTACAAAAGTTGTAGATTTTTGCATGATCTACAACTTTTGTATTGGATACTTTTTTATTTGACGTCAACTTTCGCCAAAAATCCCAATGCTACAATTTGTCATAACTTTTCAACCCCCCAAATCAACCATCCGCCGCCCCTGCTCACGCATTTATTTTGTTTAGGTTTATTATAAGCCCTTTTATCATTTCCACTTATAAAAGTCCAATTTTTTTTCTCCAAGTGTAATTTGGTTGGACTATTAAACAAAATTGCTGTATTATTGTTGTCTTGATTTCCTTACATTTAAGGGAGTTGCTTTTACAATTTTAATTCATGTAATCATTGTTTAAATAAAATTTATATTTTAAGAGCACGTGAAAGAATGTACTACATGTATTACGGTACACAATTATAAAAAAAATATGTCCTAATCCTAATAAAACTTTTTGATTGGAATGAAACAGCGATGGAATTTTACGATATTTTTATTACAACTTATAAAATCTATGTTCACATTACATTAATGTATGTTACATTATTGCCCACGAAAAGCATTGCGAATGTTTGACATAATCATAAAACCGAGAATTGTGCTCTGTATACCTATTTAATTTAAAAAAAAAAACGTACAAAACCTATCCGACAACACTGGAATGCGTATAAATGAATCTAAAAAATACTTTTCGAAATGTAAATCTAAATATAAAGAATGTCCTAGTTTGTGTGTTACAAGGACAACCATATAATATCATATATTACTCATATCACAACATTTATGATGTATATTATACAGTATACAAGAATACATATTTCCATTTAGAATACCGCTTATTCTGCGACATAGGCAGAAATCAAAAATACAACTACGTCCGGAGCAAATTTCCAACCGAGAATGAATGTGATTTCTCTCAAAAGAACAAACGCCGAGTGAAGAATTTGCTCCGGAGCATAAATTTTAATTACCTTATAAAAATAAAAATGCACATCCAACACATACATAACTATAGTTATTATATTTAACAGGGATATTACATTTATGACTCTGGAAAGACGCTACAGATATATTATATTACTTCTAGAATTGGTGTTTGGTTTGGAGATCAACATATTTCAATAAATCCAAGCTTATAGGACGACAGTAGTAGAATATTTTGAATTAAGGTTGTGCCGGATGCGAAACCAAACGTCAATTCCGTTTACACGTCGAAAAAAATGCGTTTCTTGTCTACTCCTACGCGGTGCTGCACGAGGATGCAATCGTATCCACCGACAAACCTCCATGGTCCCGTATCACATTATTTTACAGTTTTGAGTGTCTATTCCTCGATAAAGTGATCACAGTTAGGAAGAAGGCAACATTAAGTATATGTTACAATGTTTCGAAAACTAGATATTAACCTAGCACTGTACTTGTCAGTAAGAATTACTGTTAATCTCTATAATTAAATTGGACAAAATATCAATAACAAGGGAGGTACTCCATAATAATAACAGTTCGTTTCTAACAAGTAAGTTTGTTTTGCGGGGGAACGCTAGATATTCTTGTTATGAAATTTGTTTTTCATTCAAAAATATCTTGTAATTCCGCTTACAGTCGTTTCAAGGTGTCAAGATATTTTTCGAGAGGAAAATGACATTTATTTTTACTTAATTAATAAATAAAGCTTATAATATCCTACTTTTATAAAGTCTTAATCAACTCTTTGCTCAAGGAGATACACAGACAATTTGCTATTATCAGCGTTTAATTCTCTTTAGAAAATTTATTGCAAAATTAAAGCATTAAATCTAAATCCCGGTATTATTATTCTTTATTGTTAATCTTAGAATTAAAGTAAACGACGTGGATTAGAATAACTGATAGTGATAATCATAATACTATTAGAAGATAACGCAGCAGCTGGAATTTGAAAAAAAAATAATTTTTAGACTAGGCGGTATCTGTTTTGGTTTGGGTGAAACGTATATCCACGGAGATTTTTGGCTTTTTGGCTTTCAAATCTCACTAGGAACGAAAATTTTTCTATGCGCATAAAAAACAACGTGGGCTTAACTTTTGGCGGCACAATATGTTATAAAAATTCGAAAAATGTCATATTTTTCTTCCTATTTAATTATGTATCTTTTCAAGAGTTGATTTTAGGCGAAAATGGAAGAGGAAG
>NW_019416735.1:109685-144606 GCF_000390285.2 Anoplophora glabripennis
AAATCTGGATTGCAAAATTATTATGCAAAATCTATGGAACCGATTTTCGTGAAATTTGGTGTGATAATTCTACATAACATGAAGTTTTTTTGAGCCAAGTATAAAGGTCCTATACCCAATTTAAATACCCCAAAAAAATTCCCTAAAAAGTATTGTTTTTTAACGCCATTTTTGCGATTTTTTCGATTTTTACCATAATAATCATGATTCATTCGATTTGTAACTAGTCATATTTTGTAAAATTTAATTTCAAACATTTTTTTCCTCTTCCATTTTCGCCTAAAATCAACCGTTGGAAAGATACATAATTAAATAGGAAGCAAAATATCATAGCATAGAAAAATTCTCATTTCTAGTGATATTTGAAAGCCAAAAAGTCAAAAATCTCCCAAGTATGGACTCTTTGAAACAGATACCGTCTGGACTATTAGAATATACAGAGTGCACCCTTAACAGTTTTACAGTTTAATGTTAGTCATATTAAGTGTTTTTGGTGCATGTTTCCATTTCTTTGTAAAAATGGTAGGTTAGTATAGAAAAATACTAACAAAATCAATATCCCAATCGACCATAGCGATTGATATGCTTCAAGCATTTTATTTTCTTCAATAAAAAATTAATTTCGTTTCTTTAATTCATTTTTTACGTTACCACGCTTAAAATTACACAGTTGTAAAAAAGAATATTACGAGCAGCTCTATTTTATGTATTGAGTGAAACTCGAATAAAAGGGTCTTGATTAGACACGCAAAGTTCAGTGCTCTGTCTATAGGAAAATGAAATACAAGCGATGAGGTGAAACGGCAGCTTACAAAGATGTGACATCAAAGTGATAATCGGAGGGATATTATAGAATCAAACAAGGCGACTTGCGAATCACGATTTACAAGGAATCTGATAAATAATCATGGGTAACGATTGCGATTGCAGACGTTTTGAATTGCAATAATTTACATTGAAAACCTTATATCTCGCAATAAGCTACTTGACCATCCTTCTTTTTTTATCTTATTTGTTTAACATAAACCGTATTTCAAAAAAGTAAATGCCATTTTCCTCTTATAGTCCATGCTATTTCCGTTTCATTACCGTATAACGTAGGATATAGGATACATCTAACGTACATATTTCATTATAATCTATCTAATATAATATAATACAGTCCACACATAAATATATAAATAGTTGGTGCGGCAATAATTTGATCATAAAATACAATTTGATAAATTTCCCGTATTGTCTCTAATTAAAGTAAATCAAATTTGAGATAGGCACTCAGGTAATAGGTCCGCAAGAATTTTGAACTATTTTTTTTCTTTGACAGAGGCGGATTCCTAAGAATTTATCCCGGTGCGAAATCATCGGAGTAGTTCGTGGTAGCTCGGGCCCTCTGATTTTTTTTTCTATTGCGTAAGCTATTGCGTTTGATTTGATGTCAGGACATGCAGTCGTGCATTGAACAAATAAATCGCAAAGGACAGTGCAACGGACGGAATATAAGCGTATAATGTGTGTTCGTACCCTTTTTACATGGCACCTCGTCGATGGGGGTGAGCGGTAATTAATGGGGTGAATATCAGCGAAATTGCGGAATTAATCAAATATCCCATCGGATCTTTGTTTCTGAATCTTTGTGCTGAGTTGACGTTTTGATTTAGCCATAAACAAAAAAAAATACGATCACAGTTCCTTGGCTCTATCAAAGCATTTGACTTGCTCTGATACAGAAGTACCACAAGGATCAGTTCTTGGCCCGGTTCCCTTTTTAATTTATGTCAATGATTTATCCCGTCAGTTTTCCAGCCAAGTAAAGCGCGAATGAAATGGAGAGCAATATTTTGAATTAAATCACCAATCCTCGCTCTCTTGGAGCCGGCCCTGTATAAATGTACAGACTCAAGTCATTCCTTTCGGCTGTTTTATATATAGCCACACTTTTTATGCCGAATTTTGGAACTCAAACAAACGGCTCTACTTGTTATTGCTATCATTGTTTACCTTGCGAGAGAAACATTTGCTCGCCAGTCTATGTCAAGACCCGGTTCATTTTTTATATAGACGCCCGTCTGTTTCGTTTTTTGTTTATCTAACGAAAATCGATTGTGTATTATAGAAGCTCGCCCTCAGAAACAAGTACGACTGGCAAAGTTTCACCCCTATATTATGTTTTTTTTTTCTCTATGAAAATAACTGTAACGCGATAGCGAGCACGGATCGACCTTTCGTGGACGCTCCATGCAATTTTACACCCCCACGGAAACGCAAAAGTGCATATTTTTAAACAGAAAATCGCATGCATAAATTGCATAACAATTATTAAGGCATTTTATTATGTAAGCTCGTGATTTGTGCGATAACGTCTCTTTATAAAAATAATATACAGCGTCATGCATATTACGAGTAGTCAGTCTTGACGTTTTTTTTTAATTTAACAATAATTAAAGCTTAGGAGAAGGCGTGAACACTGCGAAGCGCAGTGACGGAGGGCCCAAGCCACCAGGAAAAAAACGTTAACTTATTTTGGACATTGCGTTTTATATAAAGTATTTTAGTGAATTTTCGGGGTTGCGTTATTCTCTTTGTTTTTTAATACAGGGTTTTTCATTGTGTATACAAGTGAGGAAACATTAATTTTCATTTATGCCTTTATGTGTACAGGGTGTACTCATAAATAAGAGCCAAAACTTGAATTACACATTAACTCATCAAAAGCTACAATTTTTGTCAAATATTTTTCCGGAAACCTCTTACAAGGAGAAGTCGGATTTTTGTAATTTTTGATATTCATGGTACGTGTAGTTTGGACCTTGAATAAGAATTTTTCGAAGTAATTCGACGCAACGTTCATAAATTACCGAGATAATCGATTTTGAAGTTTTACCCGACAGCTAAATTCACTAGATGTGACACATTCTTCATCCGGAAGCGTGGTCTAATTAGTAGCGTTCGGGACTGTCAGTCATGAGATCGCTGGTTCGAGTCCGTCACGTGGCATTTCTTTTTTTTTTTTTTCAAAACGCACCATATGATTTTTTATTATTTTTTTCATCTCGAAAATTATGAACAGTCGAAATATTATAATAAACACTTATGTATATGTAGGAATATTCTTCAAATATTTCATTAAAATGCACAATTGGTTGATAAACAATATTTATTATGAATTAACAATAAAGTTTCTTTAAAAAAAAAACAAACGAGGTCAGGTAGGTTCTTTATTTTATTTTTAGTATTTGACATTTTACGCAGTGTGGCATAAGCCAAAATGATAGTTATCATAGAAACAAATTTCGTTAACATTTTGAAAGATTGTTCTTTCATCACACAGTTTCGATGTTTCTCTACCCTTTGTGGAATTTACCGAAACTTTTTATGCCCGAGCAGGTGTGCTCTGTAAGCGGTTTTTTTAAACACGGTGGACGACCCACATAACCTAGCTCAAAATGTTAATTAAACACTTGAAGAATATTCCTACACACACTTCTCATAATATTTCGTTTGTTCATAATTTTCGAGATCAGAAAAAGAAAAAGAAAGGAAGCTAGATGCTTAAAAAATGTCTGCTTCCCATTTTTTTATGATAGCTACCATTCTGGCTCGTGCCACACTGCGTAAAATGTCAAATACTAACATAAATATAAAATAAAAGAACATCCTACCTGACCTCGTTTGTTTTTTTTTTTTTTAATGAAACCTTAGTGTTAAGGAGGTTGGATACCGAAAAAAAATGGTAAGAAAGTTTTCAAAGCAATTGAAATCTGTTAATAAATATGCAAACTGTCTCGTGTAAAAATTTCAGATCGATTGCCAATGTAGTTTTTTTGAAAAATGATATTAAATATTATGCTCTTATACACAGGCTCTTATGGGAGTTGGGGCAAAAACTTTAATCAAACGTGAATATTGCTCTTAAAAATGGTTAGGATCGGGAAAAAAAAATTGTAAATAAAGAATTAAATATTACTAAACATTTTAAAACAATAAAAATATGCACTTACAATGTAATTGTTAAGATAATGGAATGAATATATAACGTTTTCACAAATTCGAACAAACATCTGATCCAATGAAAGGAAATATGGCAACACTGTACGTTGTATTTAAGCTTCGACTGATGCGCTATATTTGAACAGCTCGATTATAGACTACAAAATTATTCCAGTCGAAAACATATTTACCTAGTAATAATTAATATTAAATACATTTTTCGTGATCTAATGCAATATAATAGCAATTTGAAACAAAAATTGAAAGGATCTCGTTGCAAAACGAACAGTATAGATGTTCTGTCATAATATTCAATTTGACAAGGCGACGTCTCCCTATCATACACTGAACTTCTTGATAGTTATCATATGGATTCTCGGTTTGCACATTTTACTTTTTTCTCATCAACCCACATTCTGTTTCATACGCATTTTATATTACTTTTCAGTCATCACTTTTCCTTTGTACCTTGGATGTTCATTCATGTTTACGGAATAAGCGCAAAATTGACAGTAATGACAGTTGACCCAACTTTTACCACCACGCCATAACAATGTTGCCAGATTTCATCGATAATTTTACAAGCTCTTAATGAATCAATAGACACTTTTATTCAAATAAAAAGTTAATTGCCGTGCATTAAACACGAAAAATATATGCAAGCTAATATGTGTATGTGTATAAGCATAGATTTCCCTCCCGCACCGAATACCCCGCAAGAGATGTATCGAACATCCTTAATTCATATTGTTTATCAACCAATTGTGCATTTTAATGAAATATTTGAAGAATATTTCTACATATACATAAGTACTTATTATAATATTTCGTTTGTTCATAATTTTCGAGATAAAAAAAAATAATAAAAAACCATTTGGTGCGTTTTGAAAAAAAAAAAAATATTTCACGCGACGGACTCGAACCACAGACCTCATGACTGTCAGTCCCGAACGCTACCAATTAGACCACGCTCCCAGTCAGACAATGCGTCGCATCTAGTGGATTTAGCTGGCAGGTAAAACTTCAAAATCGATTATCTCGGTAATTTACGAACGTTGCGTCGAACTACTTCGGAAAATTCTTATTCAAGGTCCAAACTACACGTACCATAAATATCAAAAATTACAAAAATCCGACTACCTTACCTTCTCCTTGTTAGTTTTTAATAATTACTGCAATGCAATACAATATTCAATGTAAAATTAAAAACAAATTTTGAAAATTTGTTTTTTCAAAATTGAATTTTTTTTTCGATATTTGATGAATATTTAACGCGAAATGGTGAGAAAAATAACGTAAACAAAAATTGTTTCATTTTAATCATTAATTAATGTGTAAGGAGCAATAAACCTGTTCCTTTAATTTTTTATAGAAGGAAAACTGTTCTACCGATCGATTTCAAAATTTACAGGTCCCATGGGCATATATCGAGCTAAAAAAAAACCTACAAATATTGACACTTTTCGCGTATGTATTTGCAAAGTAATAGTTGATTTTCCAAACCAGCAGAAAAAGTTATGTGTTTGCACTTTTTCAAATTAATTTCGAGTATTTTTTTTTCTTAAACGTCCTTTTTTCCGTTTCCTTTTCCTTTTCCTTTCCTTTTCTTAAACGTTCCTTTTTCTTAAAGGTCCTTGAAAGGTATTGATTTAGGTTCCTAAAATCCACCTTCTGTTCAAAAAAAAAACAAGGTGACTTTTCACTCAATATCCGATATCTCAATGAGAAATAATAGTAGAGAAAATATAAAAAAAAATTGAAGCTGAGAAATCAAGTTAAATGAGCCTGGCATTGATTAAGCCAGAAAAAATTTCTTGGGCCCAATAATTTGGGACGTAAAATTGGTTATCGAAAATTGTAATCGCGCTTGATTTGTTGCATTTAACAGTCAAATCGTTAAAAAACTGGGTTATCGTAATAAAAAATGATGTAGAGAAGTTTCAACATCAGTACATTAATTATTTCTAACTACTTACTTCGCAATGAATTTTAAATTTTTTTAATCTGATTATAAATTAATTCTAGGCGGTAATGAGAGTTATACTGAGTGTATTTTAAACCTTTGACAAAAAATATTTAATGGGGTTACTTTTATACGAACCTCTTATCAAATATTGTTTCATTTTTCCAACTGTGTTATTTTATAAAGAACGAGAAAAAATCGTACAGAAAATAACAAAAAATCAAATTGAAGCTGATGAATCATGCTAAATGACCCTGACTTTAATTAAGCCAGAAAAAAAAATTCTGAGCCCATGCGCGGTTTTGAAAACAAAAATTGTAAAATTTTTGCCATGAATTATCTCTTTTGATTCCGCCGAGAGTGATGCCCAAAAAAATTCAAAACAACAAAAGTCGTTGCTTTGGACGAGTTAAACGTTTTAGCGTTTATATCTGGGACACCTTGTATATATCGTTATTCTAGGAACAATTCCACTGTCAAACACAAACTTTGGACGTGATGTTTATCGGTTCCCTTTTGTGGAAAATAATCTGGTTGAATGAGAATGGAGGAACGTGGTAGCAAAATCGCGCGAGTTATCTCTTAGTCTCGGGAATAATAGACAATTATTATCGCTCGCGTCAAATATGTTCGGTTATAATTTGAATAAATAATAACCATAAATCGATATCTGGGACTCGAAATGATTTCTCAGAAGTTTCCGAAAGTTAAGCCAGGTACAAATCTGTGAAACACCCTATATCTGTAGCTGTAAAGGAGAATGTTTCGGCAACCTCTAAAATTCGCTGTTGATCAGGCTTTTATCAAAAAAATCAGTCTTGAAAACAACATAAATAGATACAGTAAGCGCCAATACTTAGAAAGTGGGTATGACAATGACACTTTGTAAAGATTTACACCCACGTGATCCATACAAAACTTCAGACATTTCGAAAAACTAAATTTGATAACGTTTCTGCTTTATTTTAATCGATTTGGGTTTTCTAACATTCAATCGTCATTTACTCGAAAACTTTCCTATGTAAGATGGCAACATTTTAATACTGTCGGATCGACAATGAAACGATCTTTCGGAATCAAGAAAAAAAATAGCGGGTTATTTAAAAAAAAAATACAATACGATTTGGATTTTATTGATAAAAACCCGATTTAACTTATTTCACCTTTATATTTTTTTCAGCTTTTCAGCAATGGAAGGAATGTTTTGTGACGCTCTCGCATTATTTCAAAAGTTGTACATATTCTTGTGACAATACATAATACTGTAATGGAATGAAAAGTAAAACAATTGTGCACACGTAGTAATACTATGCGATGAAAGCACATCAAAAAAATAATTTGTTAGTTATATGTTTTGTTCTTTTGTCAGGAATGTTGGGTTACGTACATTTCACGCTATTCTTCGCTATTAATTTTCTTGCCATATTGAAGCAAATAATATAAAAATCATTCGAAAGTGTAGTAAAAATATGATGTGTATCGATGGGGTCGAGCTGCTCCGAAAAGTTTTCTTCGTATCATTGTGGTACGTCCGTAGATATTAAAAAAGTATTCCAAACCAGTGGAAAAAATTAAGGGATCAAAAAAAGATCTAAATTTTCGGCGATTTTTCAAATGGCTCTATCTTTGAAAAAAGCAATTTGAAACTTGAAGTTTTTAATTTTTGGCTCTTGCAAAAAAAGAAGAGTAAATCCGACCGTACAACCTCCACGTGGTACGCTTTGGGTAACGCTAATGCCAGCGGTTTTGTGAAATTTCTGAAAATCGGTTAAAAAAAATTTTTTTTTTTTTAAATTTTTCAAAAATTTTTTTTCGGAAAAATTTTTCAAAAAAATTTTTTTTCGGAAAAATTTTTCAAAAAAATTATGTTTCGAAAATTTTTAAAAAAATTATTTTTCGAAAATTAAAAAAAAAAATTTTTTTCGAAAAAATTTTCCAAAAAAAATTTTTTTTTCATAATTTCACTCTTCCTGCAATATGAATATAAAAAAATTTTTACAGATTATGAGCATTTAAAGGCAAGAAAACGTGATCCTTTAATTTTTTTTAAAATTTAATCGAATGAAACAAAAAAACGGCTTGATGGATCGAATTGAAACTCTGTAGGGCTTTTAGGGATACAATGACCTGTAAAAGGCACACTTAACATTAGTCATTTTCCCAATATTCTCAATGTGGCACGTGATTTTCTAGAAGACCTCTAAAAGTCCTATTTTTTACGATTTTTCAGTCATGTCAACGATAAAAAAAAATTTCTAAAAAACCGTGTCGTAAAAATTCATTCAAGTTTCTGAAACCCACCGTCGATTTTATGTGCAACCATTGGTTTCTGAGATATCGATGAACAAAGAGAAAATTCATTCAAAGTCCGATGCTCGGAAATTTTTTTCAAGTCCGTACACCAAAAATAAGATCGAAAAGAATTTCGAAAAATTTTTTTTCATCATATTCATTTAGATTGCGCGATACGTGTTACTTGAAATTTTTTATTTTTGCAAGATCCAAAAATTAGAAACTTCAAGCTTCAAATTGCTTTTTTTTTAATCCAATACGACCATTTTTATCAAAGATACTGCCATTTGAAAAATCGTCGAAAATTTAGATTCTTTTGGATCCCTTAATTAATTTTTTCCACTAGTTTATTCGAAATAAATATTGCACCAATCGAGTCCTAGCGGCTCCTTTTATTTGCTCTTTCCCTCCAAGTTTGTAAACAGTGCATGGTTAAATTAGTTTTAATGGGGATAGGAAAAGTGTACTAAGACTGAAAGTTAAAGACTTTTCAGATTGTAGCGGCGTTTTTGAAAATTTCTAATTGTCACGAAAAACAGAATTAAAGTGTCATCATTATAGGACAGCGTAATTGTGATGAAAACGTCATATTTGCTTCAATAGGCAAGTACCATCGCGCTTACCCACCACCAACAAACCAAACGCTCAGGAAAAGCGCGCAACCCAACAAATTAAAGATTTCCTAAATCCAAACACCTCTACTGGCGGTGTAAGAATCGTCTCATCATAACTCGTATATGTCCCGACCGTTGAGCCTCGTAGAGCACCTTTTGCTCTGCGTCTCGCGACTCCTCTGCGGGCTGCAGTACATGTTATACCCCGGAATAATGTGCACCCTCACGTCCCCAGAAGGCCGAACGCACTCGGGCCTCTGCCTCCTGGAGAACGAGACTGTAGTCTTGCAACAACAGTAGTGAAACAGATTGACGTAAGCGCCGCGGAAGTGCCGATTCGATACGCAGTAGAGGATGCTGTTGATGCAAGACTTGCTTATCGCCAACCAGGCCAGGTTGTAAAACAAACTATCGGGGATCCTCCGGACCGTACCTACCGCGAGCACCACCCCGAACGGCAGCCAGAACACTATGAAGAGGACGAAGCTGTACATGTTGGCCTGCATCAGGGCGTAGTCCCAGTTGAAGGTGATGGGGGCTTTGAAGCTGGGCCTGCCCTTGAACCTACGCACTTGGTACCCCGCCCTCACGTAGCAGAAGAACGTGAGGATCATGGGCAGGAACACCAGCACCACGCACACGGTGGCCTGGTAGGGGATCAGCCCGGGGTACTTCCTGGTGCAGTAGTCGAAGGACAGGTCCGGAGCGAACTGCATGCCCGAGACACAGGCGCAGACGGCCCACAGCGTTAGGAGCAACGCCGTTATCTTCCCCCTGGTCAGTCTCTCGTAGAAGTTGGGGGAGTAGCATAGGCGGAAGTAGTTCTCCGTGGCGACGGCGGCCATTGAGAGCACCGTCACTAGGAAGCACAGTACGGCGATGAACCACTGGAATCTGCACACGGCGAGGTTGTCTTTCAGTCCGGCCAGGATCACCACCGCCGACGCTGGAACTACTAGTCCTGAGACCAGGACGTCTGCTAACGCTACGTTCACGACGAAGGTGTTACCTGAAATTGAAGAAAATATCTTATAGACCGGGAAAATTAGCGAAAAAAAAAAGAGAAACTCGAACAAATTCCTATCCGCGGGATTATTGTAAAATTGTCTAAAGGAACATAATACCAGACATCTCTCATCTCGTGAGTCAAAAAATTTTATTAGCTAACTTTTCTATTTAAACAAATAAGCGAGGAAAACAGTTTTTTCACGAATGTATAAATCATTACCATGGTAAATATTTTACTACAGCACTATACTTTCTCTAAACTGACAGATAAATAGGTCTTTTTTAAATATGCTACAATTTATTTTTTATCGTTCTTGATAATTCTTCAAAATATGCCAATAATATTATTACTGGTATCCAGCCGTCTGCCAATATATTCAGTAATAATATAACAAGAGAGTGAGAATAAATTGAAAATAATTTGACAGATTTTTTGAAAACTTGTTGCCAGGCAATAGTCACGAGAGCCCGCAGGGCTCGAGTAGCTATTTCCAAATGGCAACAAGTTTGAACAAAATCTGTCAAATTATTTTCTAATTTATGGAACTCGCGAGTTATATTTGACTACATTATTTTTTGATTCACAAATTTTTACAATAAAAAAGATCAATAAAACCATCATAAAACTATTGAAAAATTTAATTTAATTAATTATTACAATATACGAAAATATCGTTGACACATTGTGAATATTTTAAAAGAATTAACAATTTAAATTAGTACAATGAAAAACGCAATTATTAAAAATATTTCGAGAGTCATTATTTATTCTGGGTTATTTATGTTTAGAGTCAACCATTTACTATTAGCGCATCTTTGTACTCCACCCTGTGCAGTTTTTGTAAAGATGGGATTGTAGGTATTCAATGCGGCCAGTATTTAATCTTATTATGTCGGTTTCTTTTTTAAAATAATGAACTAAACATTTCGTAGCTTCTCCTCCCCTCCAAGCTAGTTCATACGATGCAACGTGAAAAAACTTTCTTTGCAATCCACAAGGTGTATCTTCGTCCCAATAGTTAAAAATTTGCAACAATTCTGTATTAGAAAGTGCCACAGAACTTTGTTTGTGCTTTTCAGGATGTTTTTGTAAAATTTTTCTTTTTGCATCTCTTGCATTTCGAGCATTTTTGAATTCTATATCATGGAAAGGATCAAAGGACCTGTTATACTTATTAAAGTAAAGTTCTTGAACTAATTTTGCCGTTTTATTCCACATTGTCTTTATTACTGCTTCTTTCATGTTATAAGCCCAATCTTTCAAAATCAATGCCAGAGTAGCTGTTGTAGTAGATTGATCCAGAATATAATTTCTTTCTTTGGTGAAGGTCTTAAATTGTCTCCATATAGACTGATTACTTATTAGAGTAATTTTTCGAAGTAGTTTCTACAATCTTTTTTGTTATTTCTGCATCAGAAAAGGTACTAAACCGATAATTTTCTCCCATTTTATATATCGCGTTGACACAATTAGGTAATTATTTTGACAACTATCTGACACTTGCTACGCAAATAAAAGCCACAGTGATTATTCCCGAGAATAATCACAAGAGATTTATTCCCACTATAATAATGACATAATTGCCTGAAACATACCCTTGTGACAAATAAAGAAGCATTTCATTGGTTTTAAGAAACGTCAAAAAATAATCATTATAATTATTGTTTATATCACAAGAGGCACAACGTTAAGGATATAAGCCAGATTTTCGAAACTAAATACATGTGGTCTTGTGGCTTAAAGCGTAACGCGTTGTCCTGGTAATCTAAAGGTTCGGGGTTCGATCCCTGATGAGGTATGGTTTTTTTTCAATTAATATAATATTTAAATACAATTTTCCATCGTTCACATTTCAAGACAAATATTTCCGCAACAGTTGCTATCGCGAAGTTAATAATTTCTCACAGTGTTGCCAAATATCTATTGATTCGAGGCGCACTACATTGCCTGTTACATTCTGCCAGAAAATCGTGAAATATAAAATACAGATAGGTACAGACATCTTGTAGGGAATAAAATTATCTACAAAATGAGACTTGTTGAATTAAAATCGGTTAATAAACAAAAAAGTTATTACAAAAATACAAGAATTTGTACCCATTTTTTAATTTGTTTATAACTATCGCATTTATTGTTAAAATTTTATAAAACCTATGAAAAGTTGAGAGTTTTGTCATACTTTAAAAGTGTGCCAAAAGTGGGAGCTGTAGGTGCAATAGTTTTCGCACAATAGTTTATAACGGAGGCTCCAAAAGTTATGAACTTTAAGCCTCTGTACAGGCGTTAATTTTCAACCAAACATGATTCTGAAAGCGTCATTGTAATCTTAAAGACGTAATTAAGCGACCTATTAAAAATATCACCGTTTTTTTAACATTAACATTCTCAAATTGTCCATTAGAAAATCGTGCGTTTTTCGCTTAAAAACAATTTGAATAAAATTGTTGCTATTTATGGTACCTCACCGAAAATAGATTCAATGGATAGCTGGCAAAAAAATACATTTTTTTAAAGCATTCATTTTGTAGATAATTTTATTCCCTACAAGTTGTCTGTGAGTCACTTTTCGCTAAAATTGATGATTTTCCCTGCAAAATGAAAAAACTGTTGTCCTCACTAGTTTGTTTAAATACAAAAGTTAGCTATTAAAATTTTTTGACTCACGAGATGAGATATGTCTTGTATAATGTTCCTTTAGACAATTTTACAATAATCTCGCGGATAGGAATTTGTTTGAGTAAAAATTTTATTTGCCTGGTGTATTAGTACTAGTTTAAGATACAAGTGTATAGGGCTTTAAATTAACACAAAAGTTTTTCCTAAAAAAATCCTTGATTCTTCGATTCCAAAAGTATTTCTTGTACTTGGAAACACAACAGTTTCCCTCTGTCAAAAATAGCTTCGTTCAGCCACAAGATGGCAGCAAGGAAGCTGTGGTAGGTCTATGTACACGAAGTATTGGACACCCTGTATGCGGGAGACACCTACCACATGCGACATGCCACAACTAGCATTGAAATATCTTGTATTTTTTTTGTTTCAATGCCACCCTTGTCAAAGATCAAAATGTAAAAAGAGTGAATATAGAAAGATCTTACTGTTTCCATATGTTTGATTAAAATTCTTTCATCAGATGGCGTTCTTGAGTATGTTAATATGAACATAAACCAACTTCACTGTATAAATATTGAAAGCTTAAGGTAAAATGAAAAAAATATATGTTTGTAGAACTCGTTCGATTTTTTACAATTATTATTAAAAATGTTAAAAATTGCTATGGTTAAACATCATACGTGCTTTTTTAAATTAAAAAAAAAATTGTTTTCGATATTTCAATGTAAAAAAGATAATAACGCAAAGGAAAAATATGTTTTTGTTTCAAAATCGAATTTTTTTTCAATAGTTTGAAACGTTTTTTTTTTTTTCGATATTTGATGCTAAAAAAAAACTACAAACATTAGTAATATTCGCAATATTTGCAAAGTAGTCGTTGATTTTCCAAAACCGCACAAAAAGTAATTTTTTACACTTTTTCAAATTAATATTGGGTATAATTTTTTTTATATCAATGATAAAAAGCAGGTGACTTTTCACTCAATAGCCGATATCTCAACGAGGAAAAATCGTACAGAAAATATAAAAAACCAAATTGAAGCTGAGAAATCAAGCTAAATGACCCTGGCATTGATTAAGCCAGAAAAAATTTCCTGGGCCCATGGGCATTGAAAAATAATTGTAAAATTTTTGCCCTGCACTATTTCTTTTGATTGCGCCAAGATGTCAAGATTTCAAAACTAGAAGCTTCAAGCTTTAAGGCGCTTTTCTTTTTTTTTCGATACGACCATTATTCACAAAATTACAACCTTTCAAAAATCACTAAAAAAAATTTCTGCTCCCTTAATTTTTTGCCAAGTTTAGCAGAGGCCGTTCCCTAGCAACAAACCAATAATATCTCGCCAAGATATTACGGCGTACTTTTTTAGGCCATAACTTCTTTAGTGCTGGGGATAAACCCTTGTATCCCAGAGGAAACGTGTGTAAAATATAATCAAAAGAGGTACTTAACTTGGCACTTCGCCATAATAAAGAATAGCTGTAAAAAAAAAATATATACGCCATACGATATCGCCATGGGCTTGAAATAAGCAGTATTTCATCATTTAAAATGGTAACAGGAACAATATGTATAATATAACGATATTACCAGGACTATATATGTACTTTATAAAGTTTTCTTATAAGGCTTATTCGAGTTAAAGTACTATTTTTATATTTACGAGAATTTCAGCGTCAACAATATAGTGGTAACGATGAAGAGAGAGCAGTGATAACATAAAACTAATGAAATTCGATACAGTAATAATTAAATTCGGGATCCTATTTCAGAGAACATAAACCACGTACTAAAAGAGAGGAAATAATTGGAACTCGGGTATAAAATATTTGTCGTTAATTTGGGACGTAAAATTGGTTATCGAAAATTGTAATCGCGCTTGCTTCGTTCCATTTAACAGTGAAATCGTTCAAAAAACTGTGTTATCGTAATAAAAACTGATATAGAGAAGTTTCAACATTAGTAGGTACATTAATTATTTCTAATTTCTTCACAATTATTTTAATTTTTGATTAAAAATTATTTCTAGGGGGTAATGAGAGATATACTGAGCGTATTTTAAACCCTTGAAAAAAATATTTAATGGGGTTACTTTTATGCGAACCTCTAATCAAATATTGTTTCATTTTTCCAACTGTGTTATTATAAAAGACATTGCGTGCACGAATTCATAAAAATTAACGAATTAATGGGTACGCAGGTACAAAACAACGTTGTAGTACATATTTTTTCACTGTAACTAATTTAACTTCCGTTATTTAAGTCACGAAAGTTATCCTGAATGCATTCGAATCGATCGAATTCATCGACGGTACAGATTAATTAAATTAGAGTAACGTGGCAATGGGGAACTTGTCAGGACTTAGTCGGATGGCAGTTTGACTAACCACCGACGTGGTTAACCGGGATCGATTACGATATACTCCATGTAATGGTTTGTTTACCTTCGACGTGATCCGAATAAACAGTGTATACCACTCAATTATGAACGAATAACATTTGCACGATCTTCTAGTAATTCGATTGGGGTGGTGTTTTTATAGTGAATTGGAATAAGTCTAGTGTAAATGAAATTTAAAAGAATAATTGCCTTTGTCATTTACTTGGAGTAAGAATGATACAAGTTAATGTACGTTGATTTTTTGAAACAATATCTCACTGAATTAGCTTTTATTTTTAATGTGAACCAAGTTACAGTCAAATTTACCATTTTCACGTGATAACCTTGTACAACAGATGATTAAGGGTATAGCAAAAGCGTTCGCATATCTGGATATACGTGCGGGAATCTATCTCCATTAAGGGCACGAGACAAATTGGGCAATAACGATTTCTCCCGCCGCACCAGGCATTTCTGTATGGGGTTATTGCATATCAGGAGAATTATCGTTCGCCGCCACCATTCCGAGTGGAAGTCCCGACTCCATTTCGAGCATGCAATGCCGCCATTAGAGGATGCGAACCTCGACCTCGGGCGCGCGGATGACGTAAACGATAAAAGCTTATTTTAATATGGTGCTACGTAATTGGTTTGCATATCTACAGATACGGAGTTAAGCTAAATCGGCGATTTTCCCTGGAAGTATTCGATTTTAATGTCATGTTCTTCAATGAAAATTAAGAGGTACTTCTGCAGAATCTAGGAACCACCACGAAAACTGGTAAGCTATTAAACTGAGGGAAAGACTGCGAAAATCGTCCAGGTTTCGAATGCGATCGAACGTCGACCTCGATCACTTGCAGTTATACAACCAGGGGTAAGTACCTGGCCAGTGAATACCTTATGAACCTAGAGCCAATACAGTCAGTATTGCAGATATCCGCATAAAGGGGAAGCTTAAAGAGATTATTTTAAAACGGTTTCCCTAAATTTTATAAACTTATTTTTAATCCTGCGAAATACAAACAGAAATATTTTTTAATTCACTTTCCGTCGGCTTCAAATTGAATTCCCACGCTTTTTCGTGAGAGTATTCTAGTTAATTTCATCCCTCGACTTTTATAATTCTCGTCGATTCGAATAATCTTAATGAAAACGCCTCCTTTGAGACTTTTCAGATTAATACGATATGAAGTTCAAAGGTCAGAGACCTACAAGTATTTATGAAACTGGTGAAAACGTGCGGACGGATAATTTTGCTTAAATTTAAAAAAAAATCCAGTTCGGTTCGAGAAAGATAATTATAAAAAGGTTTTTAATTGATTTTTTAATTGTTTCCTATTTTTCGAAATATAAACATTATTGTATTTGTAATGGCAATAAAACTAGAATTCCAATATACAATTTTATGTTAATTATTTTTTTCTGATTAAGAAATGCTCCTAAAACATATTAAAACTATTACTTGAGAAAGACATTTATTTAAATTTCATTGTTATGCAAAACTTGAACTTACTAACCTACTTTGAAGATTATGGCATTTTCGCGTGATTTGAGTTTCACAGCCACTTTTCTTAGACAAAACATAATGTATGTAAATTGTACTGTATTCAATTTGCGTTATTATGAATCATTTAAAATTTTTTTTTATGATATTTCAGCTTTGAAAAACGTTTATCTAAATTTGTTAATATTATATTCATCAAAGAGCATTAAAATCCCTATAAAATATATCAAAATACAACGGAACGGCTTCAGAATTAATTAAAATGAATTAAAACACAAGAAACACACAATACTCTGCAAACAAATCTTCAAATCTGCGTTATATACGGTAAAATAAATCAAATCACATTCAAAATACATAAAAAACTGACAAATACATTAAAAATTAAAATTACATTAAAAAAACACGCTGTGTTTTGTATCTGGTAGACCAGATACAAAAATTTATCGTCTGTCTCTTTCGGGGAGAACAGAGAAAAATAAAATAAAAAATAAGTAGTTCCCTGAAGGAAACAGACGATAAATTTTTGTTAAGACGACCCACGCTAAACAGCAGCCCTTTGCGAGCCTCCTACGAATTCATTCTCCCTAAATGTGACAATTATGTTTGTTTAGTCGCCCATTTGTATGAAAAATAGCTGCGCCCGACATCACGAGCCCCCGTTAGGATCATGGCGGAATATAGGTATCTAAAATTACGACGCATACCCTCATAATTTCGTCGTTTTCCACGACTGATATACAACAAGCCTTCCTATATCCACAAAAGAGCATTTACAATTCGATTAAAAATGATTTTCGAGATTATCTGACGTGCTTGGATTCTCTTTAATTTATAGATTTTCTCTTCACGTTGAGAGATACCAAATCCAGATTGATTGTGGTGTATTATTTATATTAAAACTTGCACGACGTTCGGAATGAATCAATTTGTGTGAGAGCTTTATTTTTAATGATATATGAATGGCTGATGGCGCCGTGTTCCAAAAAGACGCACATAATAATTACAATATGATGAAATGACCATTCTGGATACCTACTAATATCTAATCAGCTGTACTGGTATTTTTTTGGGGATCTTGTATATCTCATCACAATAAACACCCATGTAAACTCATACTTTTTCAATCCTAATCAGCATTAAGCACTATAGCAGTAACGACGTAGAACAGAGCGTTGGGCGTTGTGTTATTTCTGTAAATCTTCTAAATGGAATAATATTTACGTTTGTAGGAAAACTGAGATGAGCTTCCTATTTTACCAGTATAGTCATTGAAGCTTTTCACCTCCGAATTCTTTGAAACGAACCGATCGACTTGAAATTTGGCAGATAGTTAGAGAAAAGGTCAATGAACATTAGTGACATAGCGTCGATTGACGCTTCCACCCTGTTGGGGGTTGACACCCCTTCTCGGGGGTGGAATTTTTTTTTCAAAAATAACACTGGAAATCGGTACAGAATCAAATTTTGAGCAAAAAATATCCGAAGAATTTTTTTTCAAGAAATCAATAGTTTTTTAGTTATTCACGATTGAAAACTTGGAATTTTGAGTGAAAAGAAACACTTTTTCAAAGTATTTTTCGCGAATAACTCAAAAACTACGCATTTTATTAAAAAAAAAGTGTAATGAACAAAAATGTAGCTTATAAATAAACAAAGAAAATTGTTTTTTTAAAAAGTGTACGTCCTATACAAAGCGAAATATGGTTAGTGGAAGGGGACTTGTTTTGGAGGGATTACTCGCATCGATGTATTCAACGCCAAATAACGGAAAAAGGATTAATTTTACGTGTATAACGCTCCTGTAGTTTTTTGTAGTACTCAAAATGAGCACTTATAAAAGTTAATTAGAGAAAATTGAAGGAGTTATCGTCAAAAACAGATGGGTCGCCCATATTTTTTAAGGAAAAATGAGCAATAAACGCTGTACCATTTCCATCAGAATTAAAATTAATCGTAGACCCTTTACAATTAGTTTTGTTTTAGTGTTTTTCGTACGATCCTGAAGACCGGTTTAGAATGCGTATTTTTTTAATTATGTACGGCAAAAGTTGGAAAACGTATTTTTCATTATTCAAAAAAATTGCATTATTTATATAATAACTCTGAAACTATGAAAGATACGTAAATATGATAGACAACAAAAATGTAGCTTTTTTATTCCTATAGCATAAAAAATAAAGGAGATATCGCCGGTTGAAGTATAAATTTTAGTGAAAAAACGACCTATCTTGAGCCCTTCGATCCTTTGCCTTAAAAAAACGAAGGACTTAAAAGGTTTTATATGCAAACGATCTTACAGTTCTTGAAATTATCTTTAAAATGCTTTTTTGTAGCTATAGCTTCAAAATTAACCGAGTTATGGTATTATAAAAACCAATGACATTTTTTCGGAGCAAAATAGGCTTTCTCATTTTTATATATTATATATTATATTATACAAATAAAATAAGTAAAAAAATTTAGTATGATTATTTATATGCAGCGTAGCAATTTTTTTTATGATTGATTATATTTAAAAATCGATTATAATAAAAATATTTTACATTANTGATTATTTATATGCAGCGTAGCAATTTTTTTATGATTGATTATATTTAAAAATCGATTATAATAAAAATATTTTACATTAATATTGGTAAAAGGGTTTATAAGAGTTGAAAATGGCAAAAGTAAAATAATAAAACTATATAAGGGAATTTTTTTTTTTAAATTATTGCACAATTATAGCATTTCAAGATTTAAAAAGTAATTTTTTATCATTTTTTTAGCACAGGGGTGATTTATAAGGGTTAAAAAGTGTTAAAGCAGTGAAGGAATTTTTATTTTAAATAATTGAACCGCTAAAGCATTCCAAGCTTTTAAAAAGTAATTTTCTATCATTTTTGTCAATACAGAGGTGGTTTTTAGGGGTTGAAAGGGAAAAATTCTTTTATTAGCTATAAGGTAACTTTTATTTTAAATAATTGCACGATTTAATCATTCCAAATCTTTAAAAAATAATTTTTTATCAGTATTTTTTGCATAGCGGTAGTTTTTAAGGATTAAATAAAGGGTCGAAAAGATGAAATATATCATAAAACATGTTCGAGAACATGGAACATCATTTAATATTTGTGCTCGAACAAGATTTTTATCAATAAAATGCTTAAAACTTAATTTTTTCAATTTTTCACCCTTAAAAAACAAAAAACGTCAATCGGGCTTATGTCACTTTTGAATTTGAGCGGAGTCTAAGATGAGCCTTATTCTAAATTTTCAAATGGCTTATGGATTATAAAGAATATACTCCCAGCCAAGACGGTTTACAATTTTATCAACAGACATTTATCTTATATATAAAATTCTCGTGTCACAATGTTCGTTCCCGTACTCCTCCGAAACGGCTTGACCGATTCTCATGAAATTTTGTGAGCATATTGAGTAGGTCTGAGAATTGGCCAACATCTATTTTTCATACCCCTAAATGTTAAGGGTGGTCCACCCCAATTTTTTTTTTTTATTTTTTGGACAAAATTTTCTGTTTTTATTTTTTCATGATTCAGCATTGAAAAATACATACAGTTCTAAATTTTCACCCTTATACGATCAACCCCTGATTTTTAATCGCGATTTTTATATTACTTTGTTCCAACCACAGTTCCACAAGATGGCAAAACAACGTTTGCCGGGTCAGCTAGTCTTATATATACAGATATAATTTGATTAATGTGTGGGATGAATTTAAATGTAAATACGAGTGGGAAACTGTATTTGTTGTTTTTTTTTTTCAATTTTATACAAACTCCTAGTCTTCTTAATGCTCATCCGTAAATGTGGTGGCTGATAATAAGCATGGTAGAAGCTATAAACTTTCGAAATGTAATAAATGTCTGGTTGTGGCCGCTGGGCGTAGGTATGGTTCGATCGGAACTTTCTGCTACGAATAGAAGTAGTCCAGACATTTCACGTTTACGGGAGTGGCAACGGGGTGTATAATGGCGAACCTCTACATTTTAGCTTTTTTAAGACTCCGTCAATGTTTAAGTATGAACGTCCGCCAAAAGTTATGGAATTTTCCGGCGACATATTTTCCTTTTTCACTTTATCGTCAAGCAGCTCACCGAGGTGAAAATTTACCTCCATCGCCGCCTACATAGCGGTTCGTCCTGGCTGCCATGAATTTAATAAACGACATTTCATTAGCAGAATTATGCTCCGGTCGGAGTTTTACGACCGAATATCGATTCTAAATGAATGTCAGTCATGTCGTAATTAGAGGCGCAGTAATTAAAAATTCATGATTACTTTAACAAATTATAGGCGCCCTTTATGGAATTAACGGGTATTTATCGGCCTTACCCTACCATATGGCGAATAAGTGAAAATTTAAGTTCACTTTTATTCGTATATTTACATCAAATATGGTAAAAACACATAAGAGATCTGTTTTGTGCACAAAGGTTTAATTTATCCTCACAGTTAGACATCGCATGGATTTAGGTCTGGCGATCGAGCGCGTCACACAGCAAGAAACGTACGCAAAAACGACGTGAAATTCCTTTGGACGGTTTAAATTGAAATACCTCACCTCCGATAAAATTATTTTACGTGCAAATGCCGTTAAAGAAAGATAAATCCGGTTAGTTAAGGAACGGAAGAGAATTTATTGCTCCTTCCGAGGTTGCCGGCGAATGGAACGTTTTTAATTTCCTTTTTTTAACACGTTGCGAATCCCGCGCAGTGAGTAATGGAAGCAAGATTAATGGCATTTCTCAGATAGTAGATGGATAGGTGACTAATGCTCTGTATCTCACAATTCTTATATTCGTAAAATATGTTACTGTTAGTAATTGCGTGAATAACAGTGGGATGATTTTGACTTATCTTAGCTGAAGTTTAGATTACCAGAGACGGTTGTTTTTATGTTCCATCTCGTATTAATTTTAATCAGTTTATCTCCACGCACACTAGATTTAAATTTGCTGTTTGGGCAACTTTTACCAAACTGAATTTTTCCTAAACAATCTCTATTTAAAGACGACTCGTTCTGTGTGTCAAGGGGGTAGTTCTGGCTTGAATTTTAAGGGTGACGGGTGGCGACCAGGGACCAGGCCATCCAGCGGCGCTCTTGACATGCATGGAACAATGACATTCCATATATTTTAAAAGCTTCGCAGCAACTAGAACACACGCTGTTGCGAAACTCCTATATCGCCGATAAATCTACGGCGTGGGCTTTTAAGTACCACTGGGAAAATTGCAGTTTTATTGTCGCCATGAGCACTGACCTCATTTGATTGGCTTTCCGGCGGAAATTTTACGGATCTTTTTGCGCCAGAAACACAGTTTAATTAACATGTCCCACCAAATTGGCCGTTTACGTTCGGAAAGAGTGGCGTTAAACAACAGTAGCAGTTTGAATATCTACAGAAGCTTTGTTTTGGATATGCAGGATGTGGAAATTCTTAAAAAACCCTTCGTTTTTACGACAAAAATAGAAGCTATAGTATGGACCTTCGAGAAAATTATGAACACATTTGCGCAAAAAAGTTTTACAGTGATAGTTCATGTAATAAAGGTATATTTAATGCAAAAAGAGCGAATTCCCGAGCGGCTTTTGCCTGACCTTGGCAGAATTTGTTTATAAAGCTGTTTTGCACACTCTACTTTGCGTCACTTCTTTTGAGTTACTTTTTTGATATTATCATTCTACATACCCTAAACACGAGAACTGTGCTGCATCTTCAGGTCTTACTACATTAAATACTTCAGTGCAATACAGGGTGGTCCCGAGGTAATGGGCCAAAATTCATGCGGAGATTCCCGAAGCAAAAATATTGCGATTTAGCCGAACTTACCTAAGTGCAAAAGTTGATAGTTAAAGAGATACAGGGTGTTTAATGTAAAATATTATTTTAATTTATTTCCATTTATTTCTTAATAAATGCAAATTATCTGCACAATATTTTGGGGTTTGGGGCTCTTTCGGCATTCTATCTCACATTTATGTATACGAGTATACCACTTAATTTGTAAGCTAAGTGTAATTTTAATTAGATACGAATAATACTTAATAGAAATTAGCATACAAACGACAGCAATAAAACAAGTGGAAGACGTCAATTATTTGATTTTCGTCCAAATCCTACTTAAGAAACTTTATCGCTAAATTAATAATACCTGTGGGCACTTAATTGTAATTTAATGCAACAGCATTGGAAGTTTCAAAGCCAAATACCTCGAAAACGGTGCGAGATAGCTACTTTAATAAAGTATACCTTTTTTGTGGAAAAAAAGTTGAAAAATAAGAATTTAGTTACCTAATACGAGATACCTTAAAGTACAAAAAAGTTATGTCGTTTTTAACACATTCAATCTACTGCTGCTAGCGCCCTCTATGAACTTTGACCAAAATGTGAACAGATTTCAATTCCTCTACTCAAAGAACTCCAATCCCCAAAATGTTGTGAGGATATTTGCATTTGTTAAGGAATAAATGAAAAAAAACTGAAATAATATTTTACATTTAACACCCTGTATCTCTTTAACTATCAACTTTTGGACTAAGGTAAGTTCGGCTAAATCGCAATATTTTTACTTGGGGTAAAATTTCCCCTCCGCTAATGTCTAGAGATGCGCCAGAAAACTTCTATAGCGGTTAAGAGAAGTCGACTTACTGGGGTTTTAACGTTAATCCGTTGTCGTTTGGGGCACGGCGTCTGATAAGATTCCATCGAAAGAGTCATGTAGGAGCGCGTGCCTAAAGAGATCGCGTTGCCCTACGGGGTCTGAAAGGGCAGAAGGGCAGCCCTAACGCGGGATTGACTCCCGGATCGTACTTTGTGATCGTATTGCCACCCCAAATGTTCAACATAATCGGTCTATTGTAGGTGGAGAGCAAGTTCACATATTGGCGAGGAGATGATTGTGGACTGGAGAGAATTTCGAAGTGTAGAAAATGGAATGGCCGGCAAGCGCTTTGATATCCCGGTTATCCGCAGAATGTTCACAATTCAGCGTATTCGAATATAATCGGATCTGGGTCTGTTGTGGTCTACACCGAGAAAAAAATAGTACAGAAACGGTTTTAAATATTCAGTTCCCACAAGAAAATTTTCTCAACACCTACAATGATGATGTATCACTTTTCTAAAAGAGTTGCTTTTGCAGAAGAATTTTAAACTCTCTAATCTCGGAACTTTTCCAAGAAATAGGATTTTTAATGGTATATTCAATCCCGATAACACGAACGAATTCCACACATTCAGTAATTATAGTAATGTCTAATAGCATCGGAAAACTTTAACAAAAGTAAGGTCTCGATTAAAAATAAATGTTCCTTTACTTTCCGTGTAGGGTTCACTGATGTATGCTCTCATTTCTCATAATTACACATGCACGACAGTGCACCTGCTTCTACGATTTTTCGTCTCCTCGCAAATCCTCGAGAAACAAAAGGCTACCTGAAAAAACGTATTCAGGAACCGAAGCTCAAGGCGTTGTGTGCAAAACACTAGAGAGTAAAGCTTTTGTTTTCTGATTTTCTTCAACCGTAACAAACTGACTAAAAATATGTTTCCTTCATACTGCACTGGAATGGATTAAAAGGTAAATAAGATTTCACCATTTCTCCAGAACAAAGAACAAAACAAATAAGGGTTCCTTTTGATGTATATTAAAGGTAATAAGTATTGTTTTTAACAGCTAGTTTTATTGTTTCACACACTTCAAACAGCTAAACATAAGCGGAAACAAGAATCACTCAGCAAATTGTCTAGAATTTCTATATACCCACACACCTGATGAACCAAATGAGTTCTCGGATATAAATACGCCTCTGCCAGATACAATTTACAAAATTAATTTATCTTCGGGCTTCCCGTTCCCTTACTACTTCTGATGTAATGATAAAATATGTAATTTAGTAACTGAATTATATATCCTACTCTTCCCCTTGAACTGTAAATTTTTTAAAGTATGCAGAATTCATAGAGAACTTCGATCGCAGTTTGAAGAGAACCCAAAAATAGTTTTGTTCCATTAGCGAGAGTACTGAGGCGTATCTACAAAGGGGTAGCTGTTGTGCGAGTGCTTTGAGTTTACAGACTGGCGGTTAGATAATTATAAAAAAAATAAAGAATGTTCAATCTTGCTCAAATATGAGCGATCTAAAACCTAAGTAGGTTCATATCATGTAAAGGACAAGGTACAATTATTAAAGTGGTAGTACTAGAGCTGTCTGTTCGAATTGATGATACAGTGTGATCATTTTTTACCCTTTTTGTATAAAATGCGATATTTCAAATGCTTTTATATTCACAAGTGCTTTGAAAAATGTATATTTATTTCTCATTATTATGAACTGACACATCAAAGTTCACAAACAGGTCACGGTTCAATGATAAGAAACAATATGATGCTGGTTTTGAGACAATATTCTTACATTTTATTTAAGTTATTCTGAATTCCGGAACCATCTGTTGCAGATTCTATTCTATCACTGTCAACCACAACGTCATTAATGAAAGTTATAAATAAAAGGGGGCCCAGCATAGAGCCCTGAGGAACTCCAGAAATTTGAATTTTTGTTAGCCTGAATGAGACTTACCTCGTTTTCTCAGATAGTCCTCGATCATAACGGCGCTTATCATAAACACGTTGCCAACGCTTCCAACTGCGGAGAGCGAAGCTAGGAGGATCAGTCTTGCTAGACGCGACCAGTGGTCGCTGAGTGTGACCGGAGACACCGATTCGGTTGCCAGGACTTCGGTCATATTTTCCGATACGGTCCCCATGTTACCTGAAAACGATAGGAAAAATAACGAGGTTATCACATTGTTTTGATTGAAAACGATAATTTTCTTAATCTGGTTTAAAATAATTTGTTTATTTACTTTTCTCTTGTTCTGTGTTAACTTCAATGCTTGAACTAGCACCCTTTAAAACTAAATTCGATTTGGTAACGACCACTCAGGGTGAAATTAGATTATACGATTAATTCCTATACTATAGAAGCATAAATTATCCCTTTTGTGTCCCACGCTCAACGCCAAATATTCTTGTTTTGTAGCTTCCCATTCGTATAAACCCCGTTTTGCATATATTGAAACACGGCCTGCTAGATTGGCCACCCTCCTGCATGCAAATGCAACAAAACAATCGCGTGACTATGATGTCGCTGTAGAAAAGAAAACTCGCTCAAGAATAATTGCTGTTGGAACTGTTGGAAGTCCGAAGGGCGTAATATATTCGAACCGCGCGGAAATCATTTCCTGTTCCCGAAAAAATGTTATTTTTGTTGCTAATGACTAGGAAATGAATTTAAAAGTCATTAGTACACCAAATTGATTCTCGGGCACATAACCAAACCTTTGAAATTAGGTGAACCAAAACAGAGTTAAAAAATATTATCCAGGACACCCCAACTTATGTAAAGAAAGAATAACATTAAGTAGACGGAGTTTAAAGGACATTGATACTTTTTTTCGAGCTACGTTCAAGGAATGAGCGTTGGATGAATTATTTAATATCTAGATCAATAACTAGGAATAGGTGTCTTACTGACAAACCATCAACTTTTAAATAAGGTATTTTTAGACCAAATCTAAGGAAACATTAACCAAACAAATGAGTACCTAACAGAACATCTGGTTTATTCAATTCCTAAGTAATCTAATTACGTTTTAGATACTGAGGAACTGAGGTAATTTTTTAAATGTTAAAACACATAAACTGATTTAATTCTCTTTGCATTGTTGGGTATCAATACGGAGCAAAGGTCATATCTGTGACATTATCAAGTAGTGCAGGCTCCAAAATGTATATTGTCCAGGAAAATATGATATCACTAAATTGTTCTACTTATTTATCATAATATGTATTAAATTACAACCGTTTTTGTGTAGACGTAGGTGTTTTTAGTTCCGTTTCATTATTTCCCATTTTCAGAACTGGTTGCAAACATATGTTAAGATAATGATGCGATAAATATTAATTATATTATAATTTACTTCATCTCAAATTTTATTGAACTTAAAACTTAGTTTTCATTAACTATTAATTTAATTAATTGTACCTGCTTTTAAATTTACGTAAATAATTGTTAAACTATGAGGAGACAAATTGAATTGTGAATATTAGATCACTGCAGAGACAGTAATACTCAAAAAATATCTCAGATATAGCCAATAAACGTATTTTTCATAATTCTTAACAACGAGGATACAATATACTACGAATGAGTCATTGTGACACTGTTTTGTAACATTACACAATATGCTGTCGATTATCGCATGCTTCTGTTTCGACTTGTGTTTGTTTCAACGCTATCTCGAAAAATATTACGTTGTGGGAAGTACCCAAAGAATATACGTAGCAAAAGGCTACATTCCAGTGACAACTGATACAAAAAAAGAAAATTGTATAAACAAATAAAAACAATGCCATTTTGTGTTTAAATATATCCTGTGTACTAATATAAGGATAAGAATAAACAATAATAAATCACCACTTCCCAGTGAGCAATGAGAACGCTATCGATCGTTGTGCAGCAACGTTGCCAAATCGTGAAATTCTAATTTAGATTAAAGATATTCCCCGAAATATCTTCAAATTTACGTATTGACGTTAATGTATGTTTGTCAAAATAAAAATAGAAAGTATGGAGATATATTTATTGCACGTATTTTTTTGTCAAATTTCTTAATTGTTAGTAGTTAAAAGGAAAAGATAATATTTGGAGTGTATTTTTTCTTATAAACTCGATTTGTATGACCTTTCAGTATTTTTTTATTTTACCAAGTAATCAGGACCATAGTTGGGATCAAATACTGACATGGGCGTAGGTATGATTTTTGTATGGGGTGGACCTTGATGGGGCAGCTGCTCAGCCGGCTAGCCCGACCAAAAAGATGATATTTACTGAATCATTTTTTTCTGGGGTGGCCACTGGGCTCTCTGAGGGGGAGAGGGGGGGTGTGCACAACCCAAATAACATTTACATGGTGGGGAAAACCTCTAGTACCCTATTAATACATTAGTATATTTTGTATATTTTTTTAGGAAGATCAGTGAAATGGATGTTTCGTAGAGGATTTTTAGAAATAATGTATAATTAGGTACATCAACTTTTGTATCGAGAAATCTTCACAGTAAATCTGGCAACGCTGCGTGCGACTGACGAATGCGAATGTAGCCGTGCTGAATAAAATACAAACGAACTGGAACAGCTGTTCTCTGTCCGCTGTCAGAAAATGTAGACGTAGGTGTTTTTAGTGCCGTTTCAAAAATTACCCACGACTTTCAGGTAAAGTATAATACAGATGATAATTAAAATAAAACAAAGTGCGACGAAAATTCGGTAAATTCGGAAACGTGTAGACGATTTCCTTAGTGGGTCGTAGACTAATAGTTGTGATGATAAATATTTGGTTGCTGGTTTTCCCTGAATAATTATTATCTCTGTATTTGTAAGTACCAACAACTAACATGACGCAAGAAATAACATCAAATTCATGTGATGAGATGATTCATAAAATTTACGAATCTAGTTTTTCACAGTTCTATGATGCTTATAATATATGTAAAAAATTTGATATATTTAAAATACCACTTTATTTAAGAACAAGCAGGTGGCAAAGATTTTTTAATTTTTAACGAAATTCTAAACTGTACTGCCTACAAACTTATTTTTTTTAACAGTGAAACTTAAATATATATTTTAAATGTTTACAATGAACAAATGACAAACCACTACGTTTAAGCTTTAGATAATGCGATCGCTGATTGGTTGAATTGATCCTAGTTAAACCAATCACCAGCTGGTTAAACAAAAGGTTATTGAAATTAAATAAAATTACTTTTCCAAACAAAATTATCGGTCTCATGACTTGTAATCATTTGTGAAGGCTCTATATACAAGAACATGAATATAAAGAATTATTCCAAAATTTCTATTTATATTATATTCTGCTATTAAATAAGAATAAAATTTAAAGATCGGTTAAAACGAACGAAATCGAACTTTCTGATACCCAAAATTATACCCAGAATCAAACGTAATTTATTACAGAACAATAAAGGATAAAACCTGGTAAAATTTCCCAGATTTTTTCTGAAACAGGTACTTGTGATATGAACAACAAAATTGCGATTGCTGTTTCACAAAAATATATTCACATTCGCTGTAACATGTACCTTAGCTATCAAAAAAAAATTTCAAAAGACTAATGAAAACGGCATATTGAATAGATTAAATTTTGTTGCAGACCTTATTGACAAGCATGAAAATAGCAGCAACTGCGTTCAACAACAAAGACATATTCAAAATCCTCACTTATGCTTCTCAACCTAAGCCTAGCTAGATTAACGAGGACAATAAAAAGGAAGCTCCGCAAACTAAAAATGGAAGCCAGCGGCCACCTGATAAGCGACGAATACACAGAAGTGTACAGCCGCCTACCCTTTAAACTACACCTAGCCTACGGCGTCGGTCACGTCCTGAACGACGTCTGCGCATCCATGTGGTTCACGTACCTTCTGGTATTCTTCCACCTAGTCCTGGAGTTCAGCAACTGGGAGACGGGATTCATGCTCCTGGTGGGTCAAGTGGCGGACGCCATAGCCACCCCCTTCGTCGGCTACCACTCCGACCAGTCCGACAACTTCTGGTTCTGCCGATACGGCAGGCGGAAAGTGTGGCACCTGTTCGGCACCATTTGCGTCCTGGGAGCTTTCCCTTTCATCTTTTCCCCTTGCATGGGGTGTACCGAGAGCCACAAGTCGGCGCAAATCTTCTACTATTGCATATTCATAATAATTTTCCAGTTTGGTTGGGCTTCTGTGCAGATCTCGCACTTGTCCTTGATACCAGAGCTGACCCCCAACGAACAAGACCGCACCAAACTCACCGCCGTCCGATACTGCTTCACTGTGATATCTAACCTCTTGGTCTACGTGATAACCTGGATGGTGCTGCACCTGGACAACGGCGAGCACTCCAGGATCGGACCCAAGGACGGGCCCAAGTTCCAGCACGTGGTGTGGTCAGTTCTGTCGCTAGGCATAGTGTGTACGTTGATTTTCCATTTCTTCGTCAAAGAAACTGACAACGGGACCAGTCAGAACGTCAGGGGTGGGCAGTTGAGGATCAGCATGAGGGAACTGTTCACCTCTTTCAAAGTTTACCAAGTCGCCATCGTCTACATGGCTTCCAGGTTATTCGTCAATCTGACTCAGGTCTTCATCCCTCTGTACCTCCACGAAACGCTCAACATGGCCGCAAGCTCTCTAGCCTTGGTACCACTGACGATGTACGTTGGCAGTTTGATCACCTCCACCTCAATAGAAAGGATAAACAGGTTTTGTGGGAGAAAGATAACCTACGCGATTGGGGCCGTTATAGGTATCGCGGGCTGTATTTGGATAAAGTTCGGGCAAGGCCAAGGCTACGTGTCGTCTTACATCTACGTGGTAGCTTGCCTGCTAGGTTCTGGAGGCTCGATCATCCTCGTGTCCAGTCTGGGGATAACGACCGACTTGATTGGTGAAAAAACCGACAGCGGCGCTTTCATATACGGGCTGATGAGCTTCACGGATAAACTGGCGAACGGGGTAGCCGTCGTAATTATACAATATCTGCATAACGACGCTTCGGACACGACGTACTACAGGGACGTATTGACGAACGTGTGTGGGGGATCGGCTTTGTTGGGGGCCGTCACTGTGATATTTCTGTTTAATAGGGTCAGGACGCGGAATCTGCTGTACGAAAATGTTCCTACTTATAATTCTATCAACTAGTTACAGTTTCGTGAAACTAGCCAATTTTATAAACTAACACGTAAGATAATTCATTGTGATTTATTTGTGAATTTGTAAGGATGTCCCGAATACTAAAAACCTTCGGTAACTTTTTAGGATTGAGTCTTATCAAAAAAAAAAGTAGTAGAAACCAACCAACTTGCTAGTGACCTTGAGTTTCACCTTCATTGTAAGTTTCAATGTCAAACCAAGGTCAACTTGGGAATATTAAATGGAACGCTTTATTTTTTATAGCAGCAAACGATAGAAAGCCAAATTTGACATCCAAGCATGGGTCACAAAGTTTTTTCTGTATGTTCTTGCGTTTTTCTCTTAAAAATCAACAAAAATTTGGAATCCATTAAAAAAAATGTGATCTAAAATACACGTTTTTAACTAAAACTATTAGTATAACCTTGATAACAATTTTGATAATGGTTTCTTCCTTTCATCTGATACCATTTTTGATAGGACTCAATTCTCTGAGGTCTTTTTTGGGACATCCGGTATGTTAATAGTTTATATTTTTGTTATTTGTCAGTGTTTTGTTTAATTTATTTTAAAAATTTATGATTATCGCACCAAAATATGTATATATTTTTATTATTACTAAAGTAAATAGTAAATATATGATAAAACTGTTATATAGGTATATTTTTCAGAAATTAAAATACCGACAGTGTTATTACTGACTTTGAATTATTTTTCCCCGTTCCCGAATATTTTTTATCATAATGTAGGCCAAAAGGAAACTGGAAAATTATTTTATCGAATTAAAGTCCACGCAAGACTAATTAATTTCATATGTTGCGGTGATTCGTGAATTTATTTATCAAAATTATGGCTTGTCGCGCAATACTAGATCTTTTTTTAATTCGAATTATTCAAAAGCTAATTCCTAAAATAAGCCTACAATTTTCTCTAAGTAAAGAAAATTATATTTCAGTATTTGCAATCATATTATGATTAACCGATAAACGGAATAATTATTTGCTGAAAACCTAAATAACAACTTTTCTTGGTGTATACTGTATTCCACATGATTGAACTGAAAATACTGAAATCAATCAAACTTAACATTATTTTTGTGTGAATATACATTGAATGAGTCAATAGTTTCCTTTTATTGTAATATATCAGAAAATATGGGACTGATCTCGTCTCAATTTGAGGCTAAACTTCCCTTGACAAACTTGCTAACAAAACTTTTCCGGGAATCGATATCCATTTTCGTACTTAAAGCTTACAGAATAGACATCTCGAATGTCATGCACTTTTACACACAGTTGTCATATGTTGCATATTGTCAGATACTGATTATTATTGATTCGCTTTATTCGTTGTTTTTGTCGCATTATAGTTTTATGTTCCACGAAAATATGACATAAAATAAAATAATATCGCTTCTTAAAGACGAATCCCTAACCTTTAAACCTTTAGCTTAAAATGATATCGAACGCACTAAAGGTCTCAGTTTACAATAGCCCTGATATTTGAAGGCAAAATTTAAAACTAACGATCTTTCCATCGCCATTAACGTATTTTTAGAAACGATGGGATAAAATTTCAATTACGTAGGACAGCATTGATTAATAAAAAGTCGTCCAAACGAAGCGAATCGCTTATTTGAATGAATCCCATTATTTTGCACACCAGAGCTCGTGTTTTCCAATTTCAAACGGAAGACAACTTTAATACTGAAGTGTTTAACTTTTACTCTAATTAATCCTTAAACTTTGTTAGCAATCGCAGCTGGAATTTCTCAAAAGCAAGTGCGAAAGTTAAAGAATTTAGGACAAAGTTTGCAGAATATTTTCCAAAATTACAAGATAAAAGTTTTATATTACACGGGGTGTCCCAATATGTCGTGTACGTGGAGCTACCACACAAAATAAGTGCAAAATAAAAAAAATGCCTTTTTATATTTTTACGTATGAAATTGCGCATACAGAGAAACCGATTCGACTGGCTTTTATTGCAAATGTTGCAGAGCTTAATTGACATATTAATTTAGAAAAAAAAAATTATAATCGTTCTCTGTTTCGTCTTGGTTGTAATTTGGCTCTCACGCAAAATATAATTACTGTAAAAATAAACACAAGTATTTTAGAACGGCTTATTTCCCTTTCATCCCAGTAACCATATCCGCTATTTATATCTTACATAATTTAATGGAAACATTGGTAACTATATTTAAACTGATTTACAAATCTACAAACGAATTTCAAGTACATACATGCCACTCATGTACAAATTGTATTGCCAGTAGCGGACCAATATTGCTTTTGGCGAGTGTGATCTGACAGATACATTTTTTATTGAATATGTAAATATACAATAATACAGAATACAGTACAACTACGACCAAAACAAGTGGTACACTGTTTTAACCCCGCTAATGTTATTGTCCTGTGATAATAAAACTACCAAATTGACAATGAATATTTATTTTGGAAGCTACCATTAATCAACAATCGCTTTTGATATGAGAAAGAAGTTTCGAGAAGAAAATTTCACAGAAGGGTAGAAGCAAATAAAAGCTAGGGGATCCATCCATGTCGTATAGATGGCACTACCAAAAACAGTCAAAAGTGATGGTGAAGTATTTAAGATTGTGTGTCAAAATCACATAGCACAATTTTAATAAAAAATAAAAGAATATGGGAAACGATCCTACTCATTTGACTTTCCAACGCAATTGTGTTCAAAACCTATTGATCTGTTTGGGCGTCTTTAACTTAGAAAGCGCTTGGCTTTCAGTAAAGTAAACTAGTTTTTATTAGTGAAAAGCATGTTTCAATTTAGTCTAAATTAAACCGCCTCTCCAAAATTAAAATCGACTGGAAAGTAAAGTATGTGTTCTTGTTTTCGTGCTCCTGAAATGAAAAGTTTTGATACAACCAGTAAGTTGTCTGACAGACAATCTTGAAGTTAAAAATATTTTAAATTTTCAAAAATTAAATATTTTCCCACTGTTGTGGATAATTTAATAATAATCATAGAGTAAAATTCGAAAGTTTGAAAAATATAACTTACTAATAATTAATTAAGAAATTAATGACGACGATGTTAGATGGGAACACAAAAATCAAGGAAATCACGGATCTACATAAAGAGTTGCCTAATATACATGGTGAAGCATAATAATAATAATTAGTGCATACGAATTTAGCATACTTGACACTGTAATCGATGTACTTGACTAAAAGTCACACAACTCGGCTTATATTTCAAAACTATATGGAGCTTTTATAGATTTTTACTTTTCCATGTAAAAAATTTGCTCCAAATTTAAAACATTCGTTTGCTCGACGTAGGTACCTACAATTTTTTGGCAGTGACGCTTAGCTTTGTTATCGTAACATAGAAATATAAACATACAGTGGCTAGTTTAATAAATGACGGCTACTTAAAGTCTATTTATATATTTTAATCGCCTCTTTTTGTAGCTTAAAACAATCCGGTGCAGAACAATTAAACAAATTTGTAAAATTAGATTAAAGACAGCGCATTTAAACATGCAACTCGCAAAAGGGGCAACTTTATGAATAGTTAATAATGTCGTGTTGTAAATGTAAATCACAGCGTTGTATTTAATAACTGTTGATTGTTTGAACCGTAGATTACTGATAAGATAAGAGCTAAAACATAGTTATTGCTCCCTTGCTCATAAATAAATTGTTCGTTTCGAAACACTAGGTTACAATTAAACAGAAACACATTTTTTTTAATGATGGGCAATTAATTCTTCGCGATTCCAATCCGGCTGAAATCAAAACATGAGCTAAAAACTGAAGTGAACTTACCGCAGCAGATCGACGACGTGGTAGTCAGCGGGAAGCCAGCATAGCTCAATGCCCGAAGAAGAGGACCGGCATTAGCACTGAGGGGGTGAAACACTTGTCACTAATTACAAATGGGTCGTTATCAGAGAGGCACGGCTTTAGGTAGCGTCCTGACGGTCGAGCAGTCTGAAGGGGTCTAGACGCCGAGCGTCCGTCACCGTACAAGCATGCGCAACAAGTCCACTCGGAGCCATGAGATATATATTAAAACTACCCTTTCCTTGTACACCCCTCTCATTCATTTTTGGGTTGCGTGACAGCTGCAAACAATAGATTTGTAATTTGTTGAATGTGTGGCGTTGCTGATGGTTTCGTGATGGGTTTGTTTTTGGTCGCGTGGCGAAGTGAGTGGCTGGATATCGGAATTAATCAAGCGGAAGCTACTAGCGTTCGGTGTATATAGTTGTATTTTGCCAAACATGAATAAAAAATATTTAATTGTGCAAGTATTGTTGTCTAAATTTAACTCCTATACGTTAAGTATTATAAAAAAGGGAACCACTCGCTCGTTACCCACTAAACACGAAACGTAAATGAAACGTTGCAAATGAGCTGTTTTACTACACATTTGAAACAATAACTAGAAACGTTGCTGTTTTATTACAGGAATGTAGCACTTGAAAACTTACTTAGTGAAACATAGCCGAAACATTCCAATTGAAGAGAGTTTGAAACATTACTCGAAACATTCCCTTTCGATCTCGGAAACGTAACAACGACAAACAAACAACCCTTTGCTTTTGTTTATCTTATGGAACTTAAATTCGGCATTACTTAAATTTTGCTCTCAAGCCCCATCATTATAGCAAGCGTTAGTTCATTTGCCTTTGTTATATGTACAACCAGACATAAACAGAAAAAAAATTGTGGTAGCATATTTATAACACAAGTCTAGAAAAAATGTATGTTCGTGACTTGCGCAGACCGC
>NW_019416735.1:145930-226452 GCF_000390285.2 Anoplophora glabripennis
AAATTTGAAATTTTTTCAACAAACATTTTAAAAAGTTACAGTATCAAAATTATTTCTTATTTTAAGTAGAAAGACTATTAGAGCATTTAAAAGTGTCTTTAATGCTTGAGTGATTTTAATGCTTTTTATCAAATGTACTTATTTTCTCATGGTGACAAAAAAAATTATCTACGTGAAAATTATTTTACAAAATCAATTTCTGAGTGATCTGTGTAGGGTGAGATTTGTTATGTAATTTTAAATTTAGCGGCGGCAGAATACCTAAAACAAATATTGAGTAGGTAGGTATATAGTTGTAGAGCGTACAACTAGATGGCGCTTGCATCTTTTACTGACTAAAGGTAATTTAACTCACTGTATTACCGATAATTCCTAGACAAGGAAAGGAATAGAAGTTGGAGAAAGTGTCAACAGTTAGCGCTGTTAGTGACCACGAAATCTGTTCAAGTTTCCTATCTATAGTATCATTTATCTAGGATTCTGTTGACGCTGCTGTCATTACACAAAGCGCCACCTATTGTATATTGTCTGTAAGCTGAGCTGCAGAATTCTATTGATAATTTGTCATCCACACAATAGATGGCACTACAAAACTTGACGTCGTCTTTAACCATATCTAGAGACTGTAGATGGCACACATAGTGGCATTACAATATCTATAATTTCACTTATGTCTGATAGAGGGCACACCTATAATTTTAACGGCGGAGGAAATTTTAAATAGTTTCATATATTATTTTGAATTAATCTTTCAGATAACACGAAATTTAGGTAATTATTAATTTAAATATTATTGGGAATTCATTATACAAATAAGATATACAGAGATATTGTTCTAAAAAAGCTTCTAAAGTATTTTTGGGAGTTTATTACAACTTTTTCTTCATATTTTAAAACAAAGTTTGGTGAGCTTTTACGAGACCCTCGATTTAGTGAGAAATGTTCGTGGAGTGATTTTACACAAAAACCATTCTATCGTCCACCAAGACCAAAATTCATATTTTTAAATTTAGTGATAGAACTTTGAAAAAACTGGTAACAGAAATGTATTAATTTTAACCCCAATTTTTGAAAATAAAATAGTACTAAAATTTCATGTAATTATTATTCCGACAAGTGCATTGGAGCTTTTTTATTTTTGATCACATAAACCTGTTGTTGAGTTTTTTCTGGATAATTGCGGCACATCGTGTATATTCATTGTGTAAAAGGGAAAGGGCAAATAAAACCACCTAGTATCTTCAATATCATTTTTTAACAATTATATTTACAATATACAAACTTATAAATACGAATCGACAAGATCACTGATTAAAACTCGGATTAAAATAATAAATATGAATTTAAAAATCGAGAACCGTCACATGTACAAATACTCGTTACCTTAAAAACTATTTAAAAACTGTTCAATCACATACTCGCTCATCTTTAATTTTGTAACTAACGTATATACACGACTAATAAATAAGTATTTACAGGTAAAACTATCCGACAAATATCTATATTTATACATGGTACACTCCCAACAGACGTTCTACTATTTGTGATCACTTGGGGGACCTAGAATATATGATGAATGTAGACAAAATGCTGCGGCTGCAGATGTTTTTTTTTTAATTAATGACGATTTTATAAATTCAAACATACTTACTCGAAGGCTGTGGAATAAACTGGGGTGTCTCGTAGAACTGATTCAGCTTGTCGATCCATGCGTTATCTTCTTCGGCGCTGCTTTTCTTAAGACCGCTATTATTTAACTGTTTATGGACTATGTCGCGGAGTGCGTTTAAAAGTTCGTTTTGCTTCTCTTCCGTCAGGGTGGCGCCCCTTTTCGTGTAAGGGCCCGAGCTGTGCCGGGAACCCGGGTGAGAGGATTGCTCTTCGCCTTGGTTCACGTGAGCGGACTTATAGTAGGACCCCGATACGTTGGAGGACCTAGTCATAGAAAGGAACAATTTTCCTACATCAAATCATTCGTTCAATCAAATACATAGTTTATAACAATTATTGTTACCGTTTTATAAAACGTACATAATAAAAAATAAATAAAAATACTTAACTAAACTGATCAGATATATAAATTGATGTTTTCAATAAAAAATATGTTATTATTTTATTAAAGCACTGTTTAGTTTGTGAATATCGATGTCAATGACCTCTGATGCTGATCTAGTTTAGGAGAACTGGATAATGTTAATATACCTGATGGGAAATGACAACCACAATCTAGCCATGCAAAAATATGCCACCGCTTCATCTTATAACATTTACTTTACATTGTTAAAAAGATTAAATAAATGAATCAAGAAAGATTTAACAGAAAAAATTAGGGAATTCAAGAGAACAAACTTACACAAACAAATAGACCGATTGAAATAACTCATTTATAGGGAAAAAAAAAGAAAATTGTTACCTGGACTTTTATAAGTGGAAATGGTAAAAGGGCTTATAATAAAGGAAAAAATAAATAAATGTGTGAGCAGGGGCAGCGGAGGGTTGATTTGGGGGGTTGGAAAGTTGTGAAAAACTGTATCATTGGGATTTCTGGCGAAAGTTGACATCAAACAAAAACGTATCCAATACAAAAGTTGTAAATCATGCAAAAATCTACAACTTTTGTAGAGGTTACTTTTTAACATTTCCGAGAAAAATGAGAAAAACAGTTTTTTTTTCTGATTTTTATTTCTCTTTTCCGCAAAAATAATTTAATTTTGACGAAACTTGGTAAAAGTATACTTTGCTGTCTTAAATAATCTCAAATTTTTTTATATGAAAAAGTCAAGAATTTTCGGAGATATTCATTTTTTCCGGTCTGAAACACTTTTTTTTTTTCAAAGAAAACTTCTACTTAGAAAAATCATCGTACAGAGTACTACTAGTAATTATTTTTTTCGTTTAGACATAATTTTTGGTGAAATAAAAAAAATCTGTAGTCACAGTTCAAAAACATGCTCGAAAAAGCAAAAAAAAAAAATGACGCAACAATGATTTTTTCAGTAATTGTTGATAATTTGTTTCAATTTAAAAAAATTCAAAAACTGATTCATTCAATTGTATGGAAAAAATACAAAAAAAACTCATTGTTTGACTCAAAACTTTATTTTTGTACAGTATTGCTATAAACAAGTCGAATAGTGAATAAATAATTTTTTTTTCTGTGTAAAAATGTGTTTTTTTATACCTAATAATATCGCATTTAGAAAGTTTTAAAATTCCGGGTAGTTCCGGAGATATCCAACATTTTGCAAAATTTTTTCATTTTTTTCTGGCTTTATTTAAAAACGAATTTTAAAATAAATTGCATATTTACAATGCCACTTTTTTCGCTATATACAATGGCGACAACATTTTTGCAATCCGACGTTTCGACTTCGAGGGGCCATCATCAGGTTAATTTTTTTAAATATGTCGCTGCTATTTTTATGACAAAATCTAAAGTTATTTTTAATTCTGAATTAGATAATATTACTATTGTAATATTAATAATTATAAAAAAAGTATTTAGCTTGTTTTAGCTATCATATACAATTTTTCCCGAGTACGGCTCTGAACGCTTTCAAAATATCTATTTGAGGAAGTCATAACAGTATAAAAGTCAATATAGCACAAAATATACAACAATTTTTTTTACTACTATTAGCAATAAAATAAATTAAATTAAAAAATAAAAAAATATAAAAATTTAATTAAATAAATTAATAAATTAAAAATTAAATTAAAATATTAAACAATTAAAAATAATAAAACATTTCATAAATTCGTATTATTTTTTTATTAGGTACAACTTTTTAAATAGTTGATTTAAAAAAAATGTTGGATATTTTGTGCTGTTTTGACTTTTATACTGTTATGACTAGTTTTTTTTTTTAATAGATATTTTGAAAGCGTTCAGAGCCGTACTCAGGAAAAATTTTAAATTATATCTAAAAACCTTTTTACTGATTACGATAGTAATATCATCTAATACAGAATTAAAAATGACTAGATTTTGTAAATGTGCAATTTATTTTAAAATTCGTTTTCAAATAAAGCCAGAAAGAAAAATAAAACGATTTTGCAAAATTTCGGGTTTTCGAATTTCGCGTCAACAGTAGACTTTGCAGTTAATACTTTGTAATGCTGAAATCTCAAATCATCCAGAGATAATTTATCATTTGAGCATTTGTAATTCTACTTATAAGTATGTTTATAGCAATACTGTACTAAAATTAAATTTTGGGTCAAACAATGAGAAACGGTTTTTTTTGTATTTTTTCCGTAGAATTGAATGGTGTAATCAGTTTTTGAATTTTTTTAAATTTAAACAAATTATCAACAATTACTGAAAAATTCAGTGTTGCAAGCCATTTTTTATTAATTTTTTTCATTTTTGAGCATGTTTTTGAACTGTGATTACATATTTTTTTATTTCACCAGAGTATATGTCAAAACGAAAAAAATTATCACCGGCAGAACTCTGTACGATGATTTTTCTAAGTAGAATTTTTCTTTGAAAAAAAAGTGTTTCAGACCGGAAAAAATTAATATCTCGGAAACTTCTTGATTTTTTTTATCTAAACAAATTTGAGGTTATTTAAGACACAGAAAGGTATATTTTCACCAAGTTTCGTCAAAATTAAATTATTTTTGAGGAAATGAGAAATAAAAAACGAAAATTCAGAAAAAACCTGTTTTTCGCATTTTTCTCGGAAATTTTGGGGTTATGTTAAAAAGTGACCTCTACAAAAGTTGTATATTTTTTCATGATCTACAATTTTTGTATTGGATACTTTTTTGTTTGACATCAACTTTCACCAGAAATCCCAAAGATACAATTTTTCATAACTTTTCAACCCCCCAAATCAACCCTTCGCCACCCCTGCACACGCATTTATTTTTTTTACGTTTATTATAAGCCCTTTTACCATCTCCACTCATAAAAGTCCAAGTAACAATTTTTTTTTCTTCAAGTGTAATTTGGTTGGACTAAAAATAAATATAACTGTATATATTACCTTCCGCCGGCCGGGTGCGCCGAACCAGAACTTCGAGGTACGCTGCCGCTGCCGTGCTCAAAGTGGTGCTCTCTCGACCGAGGATGGTTCGAGTGATGCCCGTCCCTCCGCCCCCCGTGCCCGGAATAATGCCCCTCTTTCCCCCGAACGTGATCAGAATAATACGCTTCCCTCCTCCTATTATAATCGGAATGGTACTGATCCCGTCCTTTGTCGCTTCTGAGAGAACCGTACGACCTTGAATCTTCCCGGGTCTTGGTCCTGCCGCTACCGCCCTCCCTCGACCAGCTGTGTTTATTATATTCCTTCTGTTCCTTACTCCTACCGTCTAGTTTCACCGACGGGCTACCCCTGTCCATCCTCAACTTGTCGAATGCCTCGAGGTCCCTTTTACCGTGCTGTTTCATCAGCAGGCTAGTTCTCCTTTCAATTTCTTTCTTGGTAGCCTCGTTCAGCTCCTTACTCTTGCTGCGGGACCTGACAGGTAGGTTACTCGCATTTTGACTGCCGCCCGGTTTCAACGATGGGCTGTACTTCCTCTCCGGCTTCAGCTTATTGTCCTCCGTCACCCTCAGGAGTATCAGTTTGTTGACGTTTCCCTGCTGGAGGAGGTTATCGAACGTTTTGTCGATGTTGTTGTCCGATTGTCGTTGTTCGGGATAATTTACTTTAATCTGTTTCTTTTGCGTTCCGTCGTTTCCTGTGGTCGTTAACGTTCTCTTCACTCCTTGGCTCTTCAAGGACTTGTAGTCCTTAATTAAACCCCCGGTTAGGTAGCTCGTGCTCGACTTGGGTTCCTTGTTCAGAATGCTCTCTATCGAGTGGTTGGATTTACTTTGACAAGGCTGCGGCAAGGCGGCGTGGGATTTATTTTCCGCGGCAATAACCGTTTCTAATTTGTTTTCCTTAACGCTGGGTTTAGTTTGAGCTTGGGGCGTCCTGCCCTCGGGCTCATGTTTCGGGGTGTACGATTTAGCTAATAATAAGTGACCGGTGGGGCTCTTCTGGTCCCTGTGCTGGCCTTTAGGCTCTTGCGGTGTTAATTCCGGTTTAGGTGCGGACGTCAACGGTTTTTCTGGTATTTTCTTGGATTTCCCCGCTTCAGATCTTAATTCCTTCGCGGGTGACGGGGAGTTGTTATTAGAATATTTGTTGTTGACGCCCCTTTTTCGGAACTTCACGAGTTCGGCGATGTTGCAGTGAACGTCCGGTATTTTATCCGTCGTGTCGATTAACAACTGTGCTGGTTTCTCTTCTGAAACGTCGGTAAGCAACTTTGTTGGGTCTTTCCATTGTTTTGTAAGCTCGGGAGCACTTTGGACGTCCGATTTTTTACCNGTAAAGAAGTTTCGAGAAGAAAATTTCACAGAAGGGTAGAAGCAAATAAAAGCTAGGGGATCCATCCATGTCGTATAGATGGCACTACCAAAAACAGTCAAAAGTGATGGTGAAGTATTTAAGATTGTGTGTCAAAATCACATAGCACAATTTTAATAAAAAATAAAAGAATATGGGAAACGATCCTACTCATTTGACTTTCCAACGCAATTGTGTTCAAAACCTATTGATCTGTTTGGGCGTCTTTAACTTAGAAAGCGCTTGGCTTTCAGTAAAGTAAACTAGTTTTTATTAGTGAAAAGCATGTTTCAATTTAGTCTAAATTAAACCGCCTCTCCAAAATTAAAATCGACTGGAAAGTAAAGTATGTGTTCTTGTTTTCGTGCTCCTGAAATGAAAAGTTTTGATACAACCAGTAAGTTGTCTGACAGACAATCTTGAAGTTAAAAATATTTTAAATTTTCAAAAATTAAATATTTTCCCACTGTTGTGGATAATTTAATAATAATCATAGAGTAAAATTCGAAAGATTTAAAAATATAACGTACTAATAATTAATTAAGAAATTAATGACGACGATGTTAGATGGGAACACAAAAATCAAGGAAATCACGGATCTACATAAAGAGTTGCCTAATATACATGGTGAAGCATAATAATAATAATTAGTGCATACGAATTTAGCATACTTGACACTGTAATCGATGTACTTGACTAAAAGTCACACAACTCGGCTTATATTTCAAAACTATATGGAGCTTTTATAGATTTTTACTTTTCCATGTAAAAAATTTGCTCCAAATTTAAAACATTCGTTTGCTCGACGTAGGTACCTACAATTTTTTGGCAGTGACGCTTAGCTTTGTTATCGTAACATAGAAATATAAACATACAGTGGCTAGTTTAATAAATGACGGCTACTTAAAGTCTATTTATATATTTTAATCGCCTCTTTTTGTAGCTTAAAACAATCCGGTGCAGAACAATTAAACAAATTTGTAAAATTAGATTAAAGACAGCGCATTAAACATGCAACTCGCAAAAGGGGCAACTTTATGAATAGTTAATAATGTCGTGTTGTAAATGTAAATCACAGCGTTGTATTTAATAACTGTTGATTGTTTGAACCGTAGATTACTGATAAGATAAGAGCTAAAACATAGTTATTGCTCCCTTGCTCATAAATAAATTGTTCGTTTCGAAACACTAGGTTACAATTAAACAGAAACACATTTTTTTTAATGATGGGCAATTAATTCTTCGCGATTCCAATCCGGCTGAAATCAAAACATGAGCTAAAAACTGAAGTGACTTACCGCAGCAGATCGACGACGTGGTAGTCAGCGGGAAGCCAGCATAGCTCAATGCCCGAAGAAGAGGACCGGCATTGGCACTGAGGGGGTGAAACACTTGTCACTAATTACAAATGGGTCGTTATCAGAGAGGCACGGCTTTAGGTAGCGTCCTGACGGTCGAGCAGTCTGAAGGGGTCTAGACGCCGAGCGTCCGTCACCGTACAAGCATGCGCAACAAGTCCACCCGGAGCCCTGAGATATATATTAAAACTACCCTTTCCTTGTACACCCCTCTCATTCATTTTTGGGTTGCGTGACAGCTGCAAACAATAGATTTGTAATTTGTTGAATGTGTGGCGTTGCTGATGGTTTCGTGATGGGTTTGTTTTTGGTCGCGTGGCGAAGTGAGTGGCTGGATATCGGAATTAATCAAGCGGAAGCTACTAGCGTTCGGTGTATATAGTTGTATTTTGCCAAACATGAATAAAAAATATTTAATGTGCAAGTATTGTTGTCTACATTTAACTCCTATACGTTAAGTATTATAAAAAAGGGAACCACTCGCTCGTTACCCACTAAACACGAAACGTAAATGAAACGTTGCAAATGAGCTGTTTTACTACACATTTGAAACAATAACTAGAAACGTTGCTGTTTTATTACAGGAATGTAGCACTTGAAAACTTAGTGAAACATAGCCGAAACATTCCAATTGAAGAGAGNGAACTTGACACGTTTTTCTTGAGTGGCGCCCTTAAAACAGTCCGACTGTACGTTCTCTTCGGGAGAAAGTCGTCGTTACGCGGTACTTCCTTCTGAGTCGCTTTCTTTGGCTTTTTACTTCTCTTCACGTTCGATTTGTTGGTTTGCTCAATTTTAACATCTGCGCCGGTCGTTTTTTTCACATCTTTAGACGTTTCTAATCTAGTTTGTTCGTTATCCAGATTTAAGTCAGACGTCTCTTCCAGTATTATTTCGTTATCGACACGGGGACTTATGAAATCGCTCTGAGAAATCGGAAATGACGACGTAAGGTACTGCTCGTTTGGTAAAACGACGACTTTTTGAGTCCGATTTTCGTTGGCTATAAATCGTGCCCAAGGATCGTTTTCCTTCAGTCCCAAAGAACCTTTGACGGGCATTTTTAATTCTGCGCCGGGAGATTCCTTCAACAGGGTGTCTTCATCGAAACAAGGAGCGGTTAGAGTGACGGGCCGAATTATGTCGTTTTGGGAAATAGAAAAGGGCGAAGTAAGACGGGGCCCGCAGGACAGAACCGTACCTCTTTGATTTGAACTTTCGTCGGTTATGAACTGAGTCCAAGCAGTCACGTTACTGGGGATGTCCCTCGATTCGTGGTCCATGGACGTTACCAAACTGGCCGTGTCCAAACTGTTGCTGTTGTCTTCCGAGTTGGATATGCTGTCTTCGATGAGATTCATCCTCTCGATATCCGACAAGTTATAGTTCGACAACGGAAAGGAGTTTACGTCCGACGTTTGTCCGCCCAGCATCACTAAATTTTTAACCGCGTACTCGTTGTCTAGGTTCAGTTTGTATGTGTCGTCTGATTCGCTCAATTCGCTGGGTAGTTGATTGTCGTTCAGAGGGAATTCTCCTGGCGAATCCACTAGATTCTTGTTAAAAGCCGAAGAGAAAATGTGTTCCTCCTCTGGTCTTCCGCTTAACAGGGGACCACCTAGAAAATTTAATTACTTTTATAGTGGAGTCAAGATAGCTTAAAATTACGCATTATTTCGAAATAATTATGGGAAGCATGGATTTTTCTAAAACCATTTGAAATTACTTCGAGATAAGTATTAGAAAAAAGTTATAAACTTATTTTTGTACGCTAATTGTTTTTTAATTGTTTAAACAATAATAATTAGTTATTTTAAGAACATTTAAAATAATTCGACGAATTTTAAATCGAATTCTTTCAAATTGACAATATAGACGTCACTGAAGAAGAATATGATGTCAAAATATGAAAATTCAAAATGGCTGATCCAATATGGCGGACTATTTTAAACAATTTATTTAACAATTATCGATTTTAAATCAAACTCGCTCATATTTCTAATATAGAGGTTCAAAAAATGAAAATTATAAATGACTAAAGGGATTTTATTGAAAATGTGTTTTATTTTTTAAAGAACAAAATTACAAAATAATTAATTTTTAAATCTCATCGAGTTCAAAAATAACTGGGCAATTAAACTTTAAGCCAATAAAATTGAAAAAAAAAAACAAATACAAAATTACAAAATCAAAATCAACGTCCCTTATTATTTATTTATTCATTAATTATTTTAAAAATGGATCAATATTCATATTTAAATATTAAACTCATAATACATTTACAGGTTTGGCATAAAAGAAAACGAATAGAAATACCTTAAATGCAAATTGAAGATTATTTGTAATATTAAGTAATAATATTACATTAAAGAATAATTACAAGTGTACGAGAGTATACTGTCAAAATAGACAAAATATGTGAATAATACACTTTTTAACACACTGATAACTGCAGCTTACTCAAAAACATAAAAATCATATTCTTATACCATTTATAATAATAATTATTTAATTCTTATAAACGAAAAATGCTTTTAAGATAAATGGAACTGTAACAAAAAAATATCTGGTGTGCTCACTGCTTAGCTTTGTCACCCAAACTGACAAGAAAAACAACTTTCAAAATTCCCCTTTGCAAGCAAGGCTACAGAATATACGTTTTAAAAATGAATATTAAATCAATTCATTAAAAAACGTTATTTTTTGCTGTTATAACAATTTTCCACTTATTACTATAAATAAAAAAATTATTTTTCGCTGGATTTACTTTTTTTAAGTTCTTAACTTAATTCTTTGATGGTTTTTTAAACAAAAAAAATAATTTTTGTACATTACTAAACTTTATTTAACAATAAATTTCACGAATTTTTCATGAAATATTTTTATTTTATGTTACTTTTTGTTTTTTCAACTATTATTTAATTTTTTAAGAAAAATAAAATGCACCATCTTAAAGTAGAGATTATAAGCTTTAAAAAGTGCTCTCATAAAGTTTCAATATCACATTTACAACTATAGCTTTTGATCTATAAAGTATGGCCTAAAAAGTCAAATTTGCGATTTTTTAAAATTATTGAATATGTTGGGCTCAATATTTTTCAAATTAAATTTTTAAGTTTTTTTCCATATTGCTCACTGTTTCAATCGTCATTTGAAGAGTAATCTGTGAAAGTTACAGATATTAATTTTAAAAATTAAAAGAATGACAGCTATTTTATTATTATTGTACAAAATTATAGAATGACGTAACTTTGTATACGTACTATACCTATATATTTTTTTCTCAAGTTTAAAGACATAAAATTCTGATAGCCGGATGACTCTTCTTTTATTTAAATTTGTGTGAGATCGATTTGATCAATTAGATCAAAAGTTATAACAAATTTAGTGTAGCGTGCTTGGGGCCGCGCGCTTTTCGAGAGCTATACTTGGGGGCCGCCCGTCTCATTTGTCGTATGTAAGAGAAAAAATTCTACAGCCTTCAATCCGCATTTTAGAAAAAAACTTTATTAACATTTTTTATGTAAAATTTCCTGTTCTTTCGAATGGCACAGTTAATTTTTTTTTTTTAATTATATTTTTTTAATATATTTTGCAAAAACTGTAATTTTGCAACTAATTTGTTAAATAAATAATTTAACGTACACTCTACAGTTGGTAACTCTTTATATGTTGTTTCTGACCATTTTACAAAGCGAAAAATAAAAAGTTGTCTCTATCCATAATTTTCGCGAAGTCAAAATCTATCTTGACTCCACTATTATGTTTATGTGAAAATGTATTTTGTTGCATCCATTTTTCGAACCGCATTATGGTTATAAGGACAACGAAATTAAAGCAAAGTCGTGGGAATTGATAACAAAATTCTTTATAAAAAAGTATCTTAATAATTTTTAACTAATGGTATTGTGACATTTAAGATATAACATACTTTATAGGTTAATTCTCACAGAGCGACCTACTCCAGTAGGTACAAAGTAAAGCTTTGTCCTAGTAGGCGTTGAAGTGAAATAAAAGGAAAATTTTAAATTTTCAGTTTCTCTTCGATAGCTTCAAAACAAAAAAATATACATTAAATTTCTCCTTGACCCCCATAGTGCGACACGATAAACAGACAACAGATAAAAAAAAAACCCAGGGGCTCCATCGTGTAGTTATGATCGATGGTATTAGAACTCCTGGTTTCCATAATGCCGCTAACTTCATTATCGCCGGGTATTTCATTTATGAAGTTATTCCTGGCGGAAGTTTGGATCATGGAATTCGGGGAAATTAAATCGAAAGCCTGGCTGCTATCAATGGGGATCTTGCTAAAGTCGACTTCCTGCAGATTCAACGAAATACTCGAGGATGACAGCGTCCTAGAGCTGGCATCGTCCATTCGTTCGTTAAGCGAAAACAAACAGCTTCCGTTCTTGGGCGGAAGTTTTTCCGTCGACATTGGACTGTCGTCGAAAATACCCTTCTTTGTATCGACTTCGTTCATTGGAATTAGCTGGTCCTTAATGTCGGCTTGGGAGGTGACGGGGAACGTGAATTTGATAGTGGTCGCGGAAGTCACGCAAGGCAGTTTATTGTTTGTCGAGCTGATAGTCGTCGAGATTATATCCGACAACATACAGACGGTTTCAGAAGAGACGCTCTCCTCTATGCGACGGGTCACGTTCCCCACGGAATCCACGTGTAGCATTAAATCGCATAAGTTGAGTAAATTAGAGTCCACGTTGGCCGGTTCAAAGTCTTCGACGCACGAATTAACGGATTCCATGGATTTGTTTGGTGAAATCTCTAAGCAACTGTTAGAGAATGATTTTTTGGGTTGATCGAACGAATCGATATCTTTCAAGTTTTTCGAAGTGTCTATGGGTAGTGAACAGCTTGAAATCGGTATCACGACTGAATTTTCAGTATGTTTCGTCTGTTCGGCGACAGTTAAGGGCATACACTCGGAGAGAATTTCAACCGGTGATTGTTGAGAAGTGTNACAGCTTCCGTTCTTGGGCGGAAGTTTTTCCGTCGACACTGGACTGTCGTCGAAAATACCCTTCTTTGTATCGACTTCGTTCATTGGAATTAGCTGGTCCTTAATGTCGGCTTGGGAGGTGACGGGAAACGTGAATTTGATGGTGGTCGCGGAAGTCACGCAAGGCAGTTTGTTGTTCGTCGAGCTGATAGTCGTCGAGATTATATCCGACAACATACAGACGGTTTCAGAAGAGACGCTCTCCTCTATGCGACGGGTCACATTCCCCACGGAATCCACGTGTAGCATTAAATCGCACAAGTTGAGTAAATTAGAGTCCACGTTGGCCGGTTCAAAGTCTTCGACGCACGAATTAACGGATTCTATGGATTTGTTTGGTGAAATCTCTAAGCAACTGTTGGAGAATGATTTTTTGGGTTGATCGAATGAATCGATATCTTTCAAGTTTTTCGAAGTGTCCATGGGTAGTGAACAGCTTGAAATCGGTATCACGACTGAATTTTCAGTATGTTTCGTCTGTTCGGCGACAGTTAAGGGCATACACTCGGAGAGAATTTCAACCGGTGATTGTCGAGAAGTGTTGTCAGGCTTTATTAATGGAGACGAATCCGCGGTTTCTGNATGGGTAGTGAACAGCTTGAAATCGGTATCACGACTGAATTTTCAGTATGTTTCGTCTGTTCGGCGACAGTTAAGGGCATACACTCGGAGAGAATTTCAACCGGTGAATGTCGAGAAGTGTTGTCAAGCTTTATTAATGGAGACGAATCCGCGGTTTCTGAAGTTTCTTTAATAGCGTTGGATGTTTCGCTTTCAATAACGGATTTATTCTCGTTATCGTCGCTAAAGACTCCACTTATATCGGTAGTGCATGAAAAAATGGGTTCCTTTGATTCTTTATCTGTTGCAGGAGGATCTTTTACAGTAATTTCGTCCTCCGTATCTTTTACTGAAGGACTGTCAAAATGTTCGTGTCGAACTTCGCTAACTTCCGATTCTTCCAAGGTCATTGAGGAGTTTTCCAAATTATCTTTAACAGAATTATTCGTAATTATTACAGGTTCCGCTAAAGTTGAATTTTGGACATTATCATTTCCTACTTCCACAAGCTCAGTTTCCCTCCTAGCATTTTCTGTTTCATTCATTTCAGACTCTTGTACATTTGGTGCACTGTCTTCATTGCAAGGTACTTCGTCGGCTTGTTCCTCAGCGATATTATGTTTTACCTCGCTGGAAATGACAGTTGTAGTAGGGAATTCTTTTGTAAGTACAATGCTACTTCCATTTTCGACTTCTGTGGCATCAGATTCAACTGGAACCACCGCTGCGTCTGTATGCACAGATTCACTATCCAAAACGGTTTTGTCTTTGCTTATTACAATGTCACTTTTTTGTTGCCCACTCTGAGACCCTTTGAACGAGTTGCGACCTTTGATCTTCTGTAAAAGTTTCTTTTTCAACGATCCAACGTCTATGACAACCGGCGAGCTCGCCGATTTCACTAATTCCTCTTTCGCTTCCCCACTGTTCCCTTTCTCTTCCTTAAGTTGACTAATTATACATTCGATGCTCTTCTTGTCTTTTTTCCTGGGCGATGTAGACAGAGGAGAATGCAATTTTGGACTCTTCGTACTGAAGTCTTGAACTCCACCGGAGGATACGTCGATCCTTATTTCCGACAGCTTTGATTTCTTTTCGGTACACGCTTCCTCTTCGCTCAAGGTATTGTTTCTCCTCTTCCCCTTTTTGACGGATACATTAGGTGCAACATTTACAGGCATTGTTACATTTGATCTTTCATTTGCAGATTTGGCAGGAGTACATTCATTGGAAGCTTCTTCGATATTCTTAACCTTTATATCAGTCACATTATTGTCACATATTTGTTTATTTTCCAAATTATCTTTCACAGAATCATCTTTTAAGTCTGTTAACTGATCTTTCTTTTGTGATCCACTGTGTTCAAAAAGTTCCTGTGAATTTTGTAGTCCTTTATCCTCGGTTTCGGTAGATTTAGGTGAATCATTTTCTTTTTCCACTTCCGTTAAAAGACTTGACCCCTTTTCCTTGACAATCTCTTTAGGTTCTTGATCAGAAATTGGCACAGTCTCCAGTTTTTCATCTTGGGATTCTACGCTTTCAACCACAGTGTCTTCAACTGCAGCGGTGGTATCGAAATCGTCTTCACCAATATGTTTCTTCACTTGCTGCTCCGTCTCTAGTTGCAAGTTTTTATCTAGGGCGTTATCAGCTTTAGAATCCACAAATTGATGTACATTTCCATCATCACATCTTTCTTCCAGTGCTATTTCTTCATCTACTTCATCCAGTACTGCATTTTTATCTTCACAAACAGGTTTCTGAGATTGTTCATTTAACATTCCATCATTTTTGTTGTTGTCATCGTACTTTTCTTTGCATTCTGTGGCTTGAAACATGCTGTTACTGTTAAAATCTGAAATTTCCATTGCTTTATCCGTCGAACTGTTTCCTTCCTTTGAAACTTCCTCTAATGGAATTGTTTTTGGATAATTCCCAGTTTCTTCAACTACATTATTTTCCACATGTCGATTTCCATTGTCCTCGGAAGAATGTTCACGTTGTACTGGAATATCAACTGATATATCCACCCGTGGTTTACTATCTGGTTCTTGATTTGATAATAGAACTTGCTCGTTAATATCAGAAGGATGCTCGTCTTCCATTGGATCCTCAACAGGTTTATCTGTGGGTACCTTAGCATTTGGTTCATCGCTTATTACAGAAATCTCTTGATTAGTACGAGATGGTTCAATATCCAGTGGATTTTCAGCAGGCACGTCCAATCCTGATTCATGATCCACCATAGAAATGATTTCTTTAACATCAGTGTCCACTGAAACTGATATTTCATCTATCTCAGGCATTTCCTCCATTTTTTCTTCCTCGACTCTTTGGACATGTTCATCCAAGCCCAGTTCTGCGTTTGGTCTTTCTATGCTATTTGCTTTGTAATCGCTACTATCAACAATTTCTTCAGACACAACTGTTAATGGTACTCCAGTTAAATGGTCCCCTAACGTACTATTAATTTGTGAAATATCAGTACTTTCGGTTTTATTTGCTTTGTCTTTAATTGCCTCAGTATCCTCCTTCTGTTTGGTCTTTTCCATCATTTTACTCGTTTCGGTTTTCCCATGAAATGTTCTCTTTTTATCCTTTTTGCATTTTTCTACTTTATTTCCTTTTCCATGTACATCATTTTTCAGTGCAGAGTTATTTGTAGTTTTAACAGATGTTAAAACGTTACAATTTTCTAGAACGTCAATTCTGTTTTCAGGTAAAACCTTGTCTACAAGGCTAGTTTTAGTCTTTATCGATTTTAAGGTTCTGTTAGGTAATTTTTTTAAACGACAATCGGGATTTTTCTTCTTCCTAGGAATGTGGTGGTCATTATTTGTGTCTTTACTTTTTAAAGACAATCCGGACGAACTGAATCCTGAGTTATTATCGTCTTTGCTTTCTGCAAGCTGATCAGATTGATCTTTGAATTGATTGTCCCGAGACGTTGGTTCTGTCGAGTTCCCCAACAACTTATCGTTTGCATTCTCTTCTTTAGAGATACTGTCTCCTGATGCAGAAGACGACTTTCCTAATACAAGCTCAGCGTCAGCTTGTACGTCGCTTTCAGTTTTGTCAGTTGCTTTTGATCCTTCATCTTTCACTTGCTCGGTTAAGACATCTTTACTATTGTTCCCTTCCAGTTTCTCAGTAGAATCAGAATTTTCCTTGCTCAATAGATGACTTGAATTGGGCTCGATTTGTTCCTTATTTGCAGATATATCTATCGGCTCTTCAGACATTTCCTTTAGGTTTATCGATTCTATTAACCGTGAGGAAATATTCTTATTTTTTATGTCTAGCCCCACGTTTTCTGTTTTATCGTTGACCTTCTTTGGCGACTCTCCTGATAATCCTGTTTTTGTTTCGCTTGTTTCTTTCTTGTTATTTTCAATTTTATTCTTATGTTTCTTCGATAGTTTACCAGATTTTACTTTACTGACTTTCTGGCTTTTGGTTTTTCCTTCCGATTTTGTCAGTTCATTGTCTTTTTTAGTACAGGACCCTTGCTCTGGAAGTTTAATTTCATTGGGGATATGTTTTTGTGGCTCTTTTGTTCGTTTTGTCTTAAATTTCGGAATAGTTTCATTTTCGAGTCCAATTTTAATGTTGTCGGTATCTGTTTTTGGTATATTCTGTTGTTTTTTGTTCTCCGTTTCAAAATTTGATTCGATATCAGAAGCGGTCTTTTTTAGACTCTTTCTATGGGGTTTCATTTCAGTTTTAAATTCTGGTTCCTTCAATACGTGATGGGAAGACATAGAAGTTCTCTTTGACAGAGGCAAGTCATCCAGGTTTTCTTCGTTTTCAATTAATTTGTCTACGGTGACACTAGACCCAGAAGTAGATGTCCCTTCAACGTTTTCGATCGCTCCAGTTCCACTCTGGTTACTTGCACTGTCCTGAATCTTATTCATTTCAGAATCGCTCTGTGTTTTTGATACGTCAACTGTTTTTGTTTTACAAATTTCTACTTCTGCTTCCTGAATATCTTCTGTTGGATTTTCTATTGTCGGTGGAGTGAATTTAGAAGCTACAGTTAATATTTCTTCTGTTTCATTAGAAGGTTTTGATTCTTTTCTATCCGTTAAGGTATCAGGACCTTGACTGTTCTCTGGGTTCGTATTTAATTCACACTCGGTTGTCTCAGAAATATTTGTTTGAGTTACTGGAAGGTCTTTATCTGTTTCCTTTTCATGTATATTCTGTTCACTTACGTCAGGTATTTTATTAGTATCGTTCACATCACGTATCAACTGATTTTCAATTTCAGGTGAATCTACAGGCGTAGTTTCAGTAACATCAGAATTTGCTATCTCTTGACTCGGGATGTGATCGCCATCTCCATTTTCACGAGTCTCTTCTGCGGATAATTCGGTGCAGTTCAACTTAAAATCAATTTCCAGCTTCTTTTTCAACTTCTCAGTCGTTGGAGATATGGTATTCTTGCATTTGGAAAGTATATCGACTTTCGACGTGGACACTTTCAATTGTTTCGGTGTAATTTTCTTCGTGTCTGTACCGTTCTCATTTTCTACCATGGATTTCCTTCTGAGCTTCGGGGGAGTGTAGTATTTCTTATCGGCGTTGAAAATAACTTGTTTAGTGCCTTCAAATTTGATATCGTTTCTGTTTAAATTGTGTTTTGATACCGATTTTCTTCTCAGTTTCGGCGTCGTATAATATTTTGTGTTCGAACTCTTCATGAATTCCTCAAAACTGGGTCCGTCACTTTTTATTTGTTGATTGCTTTTCGGTACGGGCTCGTTAGTGTTATTTTTATCCGTCTCAGGTTCTGAGCCTGCGTGACAAATATCTTTTTCTACCATATCGGCAAGTGGGACGGTCGGATGTACTGATGTTTGTGGAAGGTTAGCAACTACAGGAACGTCGTTCTGTGACGAGGTGTTAGTCGTTTTTTCTTCATTAATCAGTTTTTTCGGTAATCGTTTAGCGTCATCTTTTACGTCAACGTGAGTTTTCTTCGGTTTTGTTTTAGATTTTACACCGCTTTTCACTTTCGTAGTTTTATCAAAGCTAGTTTTTTGATCCGACTTTCCTTTTTTTGTTTCAGGTACAGATTTCGGGCTAGTCACTGATTTTTTCGTTTGCTTGAGTTCGAATAGAGTCCTCTGCAGTAAAGGGATGTCATCATCACTATCTTCACGATTTGTCTCGTCCGTATTACTCTCCGCCTTTATTTTTGTAGGTAAATTATTAATTTCATCTTTAAATACTTCTGTGGGCTCATTTTTCAGAACATCGTTGTTTACTTCACATACCGTCGACTTATCGGTAGTTATCCCCGTTTCGAAACTTTTCGATCTACCGTGTCTGTGTTTTTCTTCTTTCTTGGTCGTAATGTTTAATCTTTCGATGCTCACGTACGGCTTTAGGGAGAATTTGTCGTAATCTTTTTGCTCAGCTTTGGTCCTGAACGGTTTGTGATTTTTCTTCTCTAAAATCGAGTTTTCTGGTTTCTGGCTGTTTTTCGAGGAAGGCAAATCGCCGAAGTAAGTTTTCTCCTCAGGGAAAATATCGTTTTGCGAATTCGGAACGTTAGCAAACGGGTGACTAGAACAGTTGTCCAACTGCTCGATCTGCGTTAGAAACTCGAAATTTCCTTGATACGTGTCCGGGATGCTTATCAAAACCGTACCTTGCACTTTGGGTTCGTAACGGAAGATTAGATTTTCCTCCATGGTATCCTCGTCGTAGCAGGACAACTTTTTCATTCGAGGGAGGTTAGGTTTGTTGCTCTTTACGTCGATATCTTCATCGATCAACAGAATCCCTTCGCTATCGTTGCTATCTTCGCTGGTCAAGGGAATTTCTGAAAGTTTTTGGGTGTAGATGTTGTTGGATGGTGGAGGGGCTCCGGAATCGTTGGTAAAAACGAAATCGTGCGGTTTACACTTGGGTTCGAGGTACACTTCCGTTTTCTTCTTTGTAAGGGCGCTTCTGGTAACACGTTTTTCTACCTTCGATTTGATCTTGGCGTTGCGTCTTCCTTGCACACGTTCGATTTTGGCCTTTAAATTAAACTGTTTCTTCCTCCGTTCGTTGTGTGCTTTTTTCTTTTTCAATAAGTCCTGACGTGACATCTCCGTAGCTACAGTCGCCAGTATGTCTAAATACGTGTTGTCATCGGGGATGCCACAAATTTCCAAATGTTGACCAACTTGTTTGGGTATAATTTGATTGTTCGTGACTGTATTCCCCTTTTCGATTTTTTCCGCTTTCATTAAAGGTAATTCCACTTCTATAGGTGCGGGTACGATTTGGGAATGACTTCCGTTTATGACAAATTCTTCCGGAATGCCTAGATCCAAGGTATGAACTTCCGTTATAATTTCTTCCTTTTGAATGTTCAAGTCGTCTATTAAAGGTGACTCATTGTATTTTCCATAACAAATTTCTTCAGTAATATTTGGTTCGATACTTTTTGCCGCTTCAAAATGAATTATTTCAGTTTCGTGAGATGTAGGGCCTACATATGCATTTTCTGGGAAACCTTCCACTTCCTTTGTAATTTTTTCATTCCCATATTGTTCTTCCGTTGGTATATCATTGGTTTTAGGAACTTCTTGTTCGATTAGTTCGAAATGCCCCACATCTTCAGCGGTTATTACGATTTCATGCTCGGTGTTCCGAAATTGGAATACTTCTTGCATTTCGATGTTCTCTTCATTAGTTTGTAAGTTTAAACCTTCTTCGGTTAACGTACTTTCCGTGTGATCATTTGTGGTATCGTTTACTGCATCCACAACATCGTCAACAGTCGTTTTGACCAGAAAATTCTCAGTTGGCTCTCCAATTATTTGTTCCACTTCTTTAATTTCACTACTAGGAGCGTCGACTACTACATCTTCACTATCGTCAACAATTTTCTTATCTAGGAAATTTTCAGTTGGTTCATCAGTTAACAGCTCTGCCTCTTTGTCTATTATTTCGCTACTAGGAGCCTCGACTACTGCATCTTCACTATCGTCAACAATTTTGTTGTCTAGGAAATTTTCCATTGTCTCTCCAATTATTTGTTCCACTTCTTTAATTTCACTACTAGGAGCGTCGACTACTGCATCTTCACTATCGTCAACAATTTTCTTGTCTAGGAAATTTTCCGTTGGTTCTCCAATTATTTGTTCCACTTCTTTAATATTACTACTAGAAGCGTCAACTACTGCATCTTCAATATCGTCAACAATTTCCTTATCTAGGAAATTTTCAGTTGGTTCCTCAGTTATCAGCTCTGCCTCTTTGACTATTATTTCGCTACTAGGAGCGTCGACTACTGCATCTTCAATATCGTCAACAATTTCTTTATCTAGGAAATTTTCCGTTGGCTCTCCAATTATTTGTTCCACTTCTTTAATTTCACTACTAGGAGCGTCGACTACTGCATCTTCAACATCGTCAACAATTTTCTTATCTAGGAAATTTTCAGTTGGTTCCTCAGTTATCTGCTCTGCCTCCTTGTCTATTATTTCATTATTAGGAGCCTCGACTACTGCATCTTCAACATCTTCGGATCCTTCAATTATTTCTTCCATTCCTTCACTCAATTCTTCTACTTCGTTACTAGAAGGCTTGAACGGTTGATCCGAAGTAGTATTGTCCCCTGCATCGCTACATTCTTCAGAAACTTTATTCCCTTCAGGCTGCTCTTTATGTCTGTCTTCTGATGTTCCTTCACCTTCGAAGACATTTGAAAGCTCCTTTGTTCCACTTTCAGTTTCATCTGAAACACTTCCTGTCTCATTAACCCGATCAAGATTTTCATTTCCTGAATTTTTTCTATCTATAATTTCGGCATCTTCAAAATGTGTGTTAACGTTTCCCTCCTCAAGACGTTTCGTGTCTGGTTCCACGTTCGCTTCAGTTATTGTTTCATTTTCTGCCACATTTTGGTTTTCGATACACCCACTATTCTGCTGATCAACATCCACTTCTGTACGCTTCCCGACAATTTCTTCTTGCACCTGCACCATATTTGAGGGTGTTTGTTCTTTAGAATGGGACATGTCGATCGAACTCGTATCCTCTTCCGCTTGATCCCCAGCAGCTTTAGTCTGAGTTTCATTAACTGTTTCCGTATCTGTATTTGACTGATCAAGAGACTCGTTTTCCCTTAAATCGTCATTTTTCTCATCCCAATTCATACTTTCTCCTCGACTACTGACAGGTTCATCCTTTGCTTCGTCCGTACTTGACACCGTACTTTCAGCTGCGGTTGTATCGTCAATTACACCCGACGGTACCCGATTACATGTCACGTTAACATTTTCAATGTTATCCGAGAGTTCTGCCGCCTCCAAAGAATGACTAACTGTAAGCCTTGTATCGATATTTTCATTTTCCAATAAAGCTTCTTCGACTTCGGATGCTTCTAGAATGTTATCGGAGTCGTTTGCTTTCTTCTGTTCCATCGAAGTATTTTCATCATCTTCTCTCTGGTCCAATAACGAGTTTTTTAAGTCTTCAATTTCATTTTGCTCAATGTTCTTACATTGTGACACAAGATTCTCTTCGTTACTTAAAGGCGGGCACTTGCCTTCGGTTAATAATGAGTTTGTTTGAATGCCTTTTGGTTTTATTGACGTTCCAGCTTCATTAACTGGGTCTTTTTCTAAAAGACTTTTTGACGGATCCTCAACTGATTTAATGACATGCAATTCATCAGATTTTGGTTCAGGTTCGCCGTTTAATGTTTTACCATTTTCCATATTTAGATCAATGTTCTCTTCGGTCACATTTTCGGTTTCATTTTTTACTATTTCATTTCCGATTGACGTATTCTCAGAATTTTCTGTACTTTCACGATGTGCTGCAACAGTTTGTAGTTCATCACACGTTAATTTCTTTTCACTTTCTATGTCTGCTCTCTCTTGATTATCCGGATTATCTTTAGGCGTATCTAGTTCCAGTTTTATTCCCTGTTGAATTCCTTCAGCACTGTCGTTAGACGGTTGTTCTTCTATCGAGACATTTTCACGTTGCGTAGCAAGAGTTTCTTCGCTACTTGAAATTAACGTATCTGTTAGAGATGGATAAGGCATATTCGAGGGTTCAGTAGAATTATCGACACTTATGTTATTTTCTTCCTGAGAAAGGCCCGAAGTATTTATATCGAAAGTATTGCTATGTACAGTGCGTTCAAATCTGTGTATTGCTGTGTTAGACATATTAGAATCTCCTACTGCTTGCGGCGAACGATTCGCTTGATCGTCAGTTTCGTCTTTCAGCAGTTCTTCTTCTTCTTCTTTAGGTATAACTTTAGGCGATTCGTCCTCATCCGAGCTCAGCTCTAATATATCTTCCTCGTTCAATTTTTTTATAACTTTCGGAGAATCCCAAGCGATAGGAGGTTGAACGGCAGTTGAGTCGGCATCATCGTCTGTAACTACTACCTCAACAGCGACTCTAGTATTAGTTTCGATCACACAACTTTCGGTCGTGTCGGATTCTTCATCGGAATCTAGATCGATAACCTCGTCTTTCACGTAGGGCTTTATATCGTCAAACGGCTTGTGATTGGAAAACATTTCGTACTGTTTCTCCCTCAACAATAATTTGTTTTCTTCTTCCGCTCTCTGCCGCCTCGCCGATTTACTACTCGTTTCGATTTCCTCTTCTAATACGATCATCTCTTCATTGTCGTCGTCGATATAGATGGTTGGTACTTTCTTTACTTGGCTGTTTGTTGCGGGAACTTGATGTAGACCGTTCGACACCCGTAAAATCTCGCTTATATCTTGCTTTATGTCCGGCTCTTCGACGGAATCGTCATCTTCATTTTGAGGATCCACCTAAAACCATTAAATTTGCATTTAGAAAATTTAGAAAGTGAGAATGTACAAGATGTAGTAAAGTATAAAGTGTACATAAATTACAGACAAAACATTGTAAAATATGGGAAAAATCAATTTTGACAAATCGTTGCGATTTCTGAAGTCTCATTTCACTGCGACAAAAAAACACAAAAAGTGGTCTTTAAAAATGTTTCTACATGCCTGAATAATCTCTTCTTCAATTTTCAAGTCGTCGTCCGTTCCGTAATCGCTCGTGATAATATTTTTGTAACTGTTAACAACCGCGGGATCACTTAAAAACGTGTCCAACGGACACGGGATGCATTTCTTCTTCAACGCGTTTACTTGCTCCAGTCTCCCCATCTTCTTCAACAATTTTCTGAAAAAAATTCAATTAAACGACGGCGATAAACGATTAAACAAAACTTACTTGGCTATATTTTCCATGAGGTCATTTTGAACCTCGAATTCCGATTTAATCTTAATGAACAGATTTAAAATTGCCGTACAGCGTTCATTGAGCAGTTTTTCCGGCGGCACGCCAATTAAGGTCTCCAGGTAAGATTTATACACGTTCTGCAGGAGTCTTAATATCCGTTCTTGTACGGTGGCTTCATAGCGTGGCGTGTGGTGTTCTCTTTTATATAATACGCTACACTCTAGGACGACGTAGCGCAATAACAACTGAGTGAAGTTTGGTGATAAGGGATATTTAAAAGTTACCTAAAATGATCAATAGCATAGTTATACAACAGGTCTGTTAAGATAGTATTTACACTTACCTCGGCAACTTTTAAGTTGTACTTATGCAGTAAATAAATTCTATTCAAGACAGCCTCAACGAAAAATTTTGTTTCTCTCTGATACTTCTTCGTGATTTTAATATACCTGCAACAGTGGATTCTTGTAACTTTTGTACTTTTAATATTGAATATTCAGTCGATTTACTTCCACGGGACTAACAGTACTACAGTTAATATTTAAGGACAAAAATTGAATATAAAAACACCGAATTACATAATTTTTTCAATGCTACCACTTCTTGGGAAGTTTTGCTTGTCTTCTTTCTTCGTTTTTCATTTCTTCTTATGCTTAAATCTTCTTAATCTTCCTTATTTCTTCCTTATTTTCTTATCGTTAATTTACGATTACTAACAAACATTTAATTTAAAAACATGCATGAATTATATTTAGAACTTTGAGATTAATGAAATTATAAAAAGTGCAACAAAATGACAAAACTTAATTTGACTAATCTTCTTTCTTCGGCGATGATGGATCTCCTACTTGTTAACACATCTATATTATTTTAGTATGTTACAAAATAAATGTTTTTTATCTCAAATTTGTGTCAAAAACGTTAAATCTACCTTTCAATGTTTTGAGCAATTCTACTGGAATGGACATCACTGAATTCGCCGTCAAAATATGGCTGAAGGAAGTCTTGTTTTGAAATAAGTTTCCTTGCGGCCGTACCTACAAAAACAATAATGCATACAGTAATAGAATTACTGCAGTTAATCAATAGCGTATGTCGGTGCCCTTTAAAATAATTTAAAAATATTTAATCATGCATAAATTGTGACTTATATGATTCAACTTTTGTCATCATTAAAATTCAATTGATTGGTAGTGTGCTCCTAGAATATATATCAATATAAATATTTAAAAAATATTACCTGTTTTTGTATGAATTCTTTGAAGTATGCTGCTAGAATCCAGTGACTTCGGTGTATAAGCATTTTGCTTACAAAACATTGTGCGCTAAAACAATGTATGGAAATTATGAAATAATTATTCCCCCACTAATAAAGCTATTAGACAAAATAGAGTTTTAGCAAATATTACTAATATACATAATACCATATGAAGTGGACGCTTAGTCTAAATTAAATGCCTGGGTAAGATAACCAAATACGTATGTATCTGCTGGATAAAAATTGCCCTTGTGATTCACGCTTGTAATAATTTACACTTTATTTATATGTAAATAATAACACTTGCACTAGTTACTTACAACATTTATTCGGCATTTAAATACACAAAAATCTTCACTTTTAAGTAACGTCCCTTGCTAATAGATAGGAAAGTCAAAAAGATCATGTTTTTCAATGGCTAAAGAGCCTTCATTTGGAACTTGGTACAGTAAATAATGTATTGCCAACTGTTGGGAGAAAATTACTAAATTTTTCTTGCGTAAACTTGCTGCAAATAAACAAATGTCGTTTAATTTCCAAATTAATATAAAAATTATGTATAATGTTTGATACATACAATCAAAAAATTATTATTGGTAGATGATTATTACTAAATAATTACAAATACTGTTTTAATCATTAGAGTATTTCTTGTGGTCATGTTGGTATTATCGGAATATTCTTACGTCAACCAATGAGACAACGGAAGAAATTAGGAGCATTTGCCTTCAGCTGCAAATTGTTCCCTTATGTGACATGGCGTCTGATAGGAAAGTCAGTTCTTAAACGGGTTCAAACGTTATTATTGTTTTTATGACATCATTTGACGAAGTGGCTTACTGTAAAAGCCAAAAACTTTTTCTAGAGACTTGCATTGATGGTAATGCATGCAAGGAAAACTCAGCGGATGAACGATGGGTAGGCATTACTACGGTCTTTGACACAATCTTCAAGGCAATAAATTTATTTGCCTTGTGAAATTGTCCTATTCATTTATTTTGTTTTTTGACTTTGTTATTAATTTAAGATATTTTCTTTTTATGTACAGGTACTTCGACAAGCACCAAACCCATCCATATCAGGTAAACAAAATTAGTTTTAGGGAGGGAAACGTATTATAATATCCAAAAACGAGTTGCAACAGTTGAGATAAAGTACATATTTGTATGGGGCATTTAAAAATTCGTCGGATCGGTCGTTGCGTTACGATTTTGGTATTTCACATCATGGTACCTCACTTTTGTGAAATAATTGATTTTTAGTTTTTTTTTTTCAAAATTTTCGGTATATTAGAGTTTTCGGCCATTAACAAAAATTCACAGGAACAGAATTAAAGTTGTTTGTTCATATTTTTCGTATTTTGAAGTAAAATTTCTCATTAAAATGTAAATACTTGTCAAAACATAATAATAAACATGGCTACCTTTTACATAGATAATCTAACCTACATTGGCTATTTTTATATACTTTTCCAGTTTGTGGTAACTTTATCATTATCTAATTACAAATGTCAGGCAGAATTTTATTATTTTGAACATTCCTACTAGTACCATCCTGAATTGTGGTTCTTATTGATTATCGAGCAATGACCCTCTTTTCTATTTAGAGCTCGAAGTACAGTTCATCGAAGAGTTACGGATCAAGCAGCGATAGGTACGAGAGGATTCGCGATTCACCAAATGGAAACTATAGGTCAGACAGTCCGGATTCCCAGTCTCCTCGGGATCGCGACAGGTCTTATCAATCGAAGAGCTCCTATCTACAGAAAATCCGTGAAAAGGAGAGAGAAAATAGAGACTATAAGGTGTCGAGAGACAAGTATTCAGGTGAGGCGACTTCTCGAAAAACACATGTCGATGACGTAAAAGGATATTAAGCGTGAATTGAAAATATATACGGAAACAACTTGTACAGTTAAATATTTCTTATTAAAATTAATTTGGGGTAAATAACTACAAATAATTTAATGTAATTTGCTGAAAAATGTTGGGTTGTCATTTTTTTAGGCATATTTTATGTGTATCTTGCTAAAAACTGTGAACAGATTACGTCCAGCACTGGTATCACTATTTTGTCGTGTATTGTGAAATTCTTCTAGAGATCGAGGTGTTGGAATACGTTTTGCAAAAGTTTTTCATGCTTTTTAAATACCATTTCTGTTTATTGGAGTCGTATATATAGTTTTGAGGAATATCTTGTAAATATGGTAAAATACCCAAAAAAAACTTTCATCTATTCGGTTAGACTGAAGAATGTATATTTAAATTTAATATAACCCGTATTAAATTTTTCAGCCGCGAAAGGTATTTTTGTTGTTGATATTGGTCATAAAATAGAGAGAATGTCTGTTACGATGCAAAAATCTAGACATTTAACTTCCAAAATTCGAGTCAAACAGGGTGTGACTTCATAGGTTTGTTTTCTCAAATTCTGTGGTGAAAAATATTTGTTTAACCTTTTTTTTTTACTGTAAATTTAAACTTAAAACACAATACTTATGAAAACGAATTATAACTCGACTTCTAGAGAAAAACGCACACTGTCATCTCCATAAAACCGACCCCTGCTTGAAGTTTCACCCGTATAATGACATGGGCAGATATTACATCCGATTGTCTTAGTCGGAACACGATTTATCCAAAACATTTACTTTGAGGGGAAAAGATTCCCCTTCACCTTAAATCATCCGACTTGTAACGTACGTCTGTTGCCGTTTTAGATTGTGCCAGGTCACCGAAAGATAAACGGAGCAGAGATTCTGAACACAGAACCAACTCTGATAGAAATGATGAAAAAAGCATCTTGCATCCAATAAAGGTTTCCCAGCTATCGTCTAGAGATAGGAAACCCATGCATAACAATTGTGTAGATAAGGTGAGGTCGAACGTGTGACATCGGCTTACGTGAGAATAACGATAATTCTGTTTCTTCCAGAGGGACGACAGGGATAGGGTTGTTAGGGTGGGTGATTGGTCGGAGCATGTCAGCTCGTCTGGCAAAAAGTATTATTACAATTGTAAAACTGAGGTGTCTCAGTGGGAGAAGCCGCGTGAATGGATAGAGAGGGAACGGGATCGATTCCGCAGCAGAGACAGGGACCGCGACAGGGACTCCGAGAGGAATTACAGCAGTTCGAGCCGCTCGGGTATGCGTAAGTAGTATCTGTTTGTATTTAGACGAAGGTCGGAGGGGCTTTTTTAGTTAATTTTTAACAGCGGCTGCTACTGGGTGCTGTTGGCACTGCCATCCCTGACACAGAGGAGTCAGTATAGAGTTGCCTATATGTTTAACGGGAATTCAAAATTTTTTTTGTTGTGACACAAAGTACATCATTATTGTCACGCTTTGATGTTATTTTCAGGAATGGGCATGTCTTACATGCTTTTTATTTGCTTATTTCATAGGAAAGCTGCAATCCTTTAAAATATGGATAAAATACAAGGGTTGCTAAATTTCACATTTAAACATGAAATTTCACGTTCAAATTTCATAGTTCACATTTGAATTTGAAATTTCACATTTAAAATATGCAGTTTTGAGTTCATTCACGAAATTTCATCGATATTTTGAATTTGGTCTTGAAAATTATGTAGTGGAACATGAAATATCCACTTTGAATATCAAATTTAAGCTTGAAAATATAATTTTTAACTTTTATTGTTAAATTTCATTGTAAACTTGAAGTTTCATTTTCATATTCAAAATCGTGAAATTGAACATTAAATTACCTCTTTGAATTTGACATTAAAGTTCAAAATTATGAAGTTGAATGTTAAATTTCTTAATTGAATTCGAAATAAAACAAATTTCTTAAAATTGAACTTTAAATTTCCCGTTTAAACACAAAATTTAAAATTTTTGTAATTTGCCAAACTTCACATTCAAACTTGAAATTTCACGTTCAAATTCCAATTTTCATGTTGAAACAAAATTTTGCGTCAAAAATATTACACATTTGAATTCGAAAATTCACTTAAAATTCTCAATTTCGAGTTTGGTTTCAAAAATTTTGTATTTGAATAAGAAATTTTATACTTTTTAACTTTATTGTTAAATTACAACTTTGAATTTGAAGCAATTACAAATTTCACGTTCAAAGTTGAAATTTCATAACTTTAAATCTCCAAATTTTGTGATGCAACAAGAAATATCGAATTTGAAAAGAAATTTCTTAATTTTGATGAACAGTTTGAGCTTGAAATTTTAAAATAAAAAATTTTTAAAATATGGATAAAATACGAGGGTTGAAAGGGTCAAAACTATATTATTGTTAACTAATATTTGTAACGGGCACAAATAATCGACTTTTAAGTACATAAATGTTATAATTACAAATTTAGTGGTAAATAGACGGCTTTTCCGAGCCGGAACATATGGTCATTTATTTGTCGACTGAACCTTCCAGGACATGAGAAACATTCCAACCCAAGAGGGGCGAACAGCAGCGGCGGCGGTGGCGGAGGCAGCAAGGACCACGTCAGGGAGAGCGCGACGGGCAGCCGTCACTGGAGCAGCAGCAGCAGCAGGGACGACAGCGACGTCCCCTCCAAGGAGTCGCGCTCCTCCCGCAAGCACTCCGACGAGAACGTACAATCGACGCAGGACATGGACATCTCGCCGGGCGACAGCACGCCCACCTCGGAAGTTTCCTACGGCAACAACGCCCCCCAATCAACCAATGAACAAAACACGATGGGACCTGTACTACTGGCGAACGCCCTACCCAGGCTGATCTCGCACCCGATCCACGTGGTGTCGTCGACGCCGACGGGTAGGCCCGAGGCGTCTCCGCAGAGCACCCCCACGCTGATGCCTGTCCCGAACGTTGTGACGACGTCCAACGCCCCGGGCCCGCCAGGCGGTCTCGCCTCGCTACCAAGGATCATGTCGCAAACCTCGACCTCGGACAGTGTGGAAAAAAACTCGCACGGTCCACAGAGGCCCGGAGACAGTGCAGTGCATACTTCTCTCAGTATAGACACTAATCACTCGGGGACCGTCGCTGATGGCCCGCCCACCCCCACGCACTCGGAGACACCGGATTGTGCAAAGGGTGAGTGGATTTTTAATGTAAATGCTAAATTTTGACTGCACTGAAAATTTCGAATTTAATCTTGAAATTTTGAATTCAATCTTAATATTTTGTCATCAAACTTGAAATTTTGCTCTCAAACTTGAACTTTTTGTGTTATATTTGAAATTTGACAATCAAAACCAAAATAACTACAGATTTCATGTATTAAAGTTAAAATTGCGTTAGAGAACTCTAAATTTTGTGTTAGAACTTGAGTTTAAATATATCATTCCAAATGTTTGTTTATTAAATTTCACATTCAGTTTGAAGTTTCAAGTTTTCAATCAAATTTTTTGTTAAATTTGAAATTTTGTGATAAACTTGAAATTTCACATTCAGGTTCAGGATTGTGAAATCGAATTAAATTTCTTAATTGAATTAGAAATAACCACAAATTTCTTCAAATTGAAAATTACATTTGGAGTTTAAACACATAATTTCTAATTTTTGTTATTTACTAAATTTCACATTCAAACGTGAAATTTCATGTTCAAATTTCAATTTTTACGTTTAAACATAAAATTTAGCACCAAATTCAATATTTCACATTTGAATTCGATATTTCACATTTAAAATTTGCGGTTTCGAGTTCATTCATGAAATTTCATCCATATTTTGAATTTGGTTTTAAAAATTATGTAGTGGAACATGAAATATCCACTTTGAATATCAAATTTAAGCTTGAAGATATACTTTTTAACATTTATTGTTAAATTTCATTGTAAACTTGCATTCATTTTCATATTCAAAATTGTGAGCATTAAATTACCTCTGAATTTGACATTCAAGTTCAAAATTGTGAAGTCGAATGTAAAATTTCTTAATTGAATTAGAAATAACCACAAATTTCTTTAGAGTTTAAACACATAATTTCTAATTTTTGTTATTTGCTAAATTTCACATTCAAACATGAAATTTCACGTCCAAATTTCAATGTTTACGTTTAAACATAAAATTTTGCACTAAATTTGATATTTCATATTTGAATTCGAAATTTCACATTTAAAATTTGCGGTTTCAAGTTCATTCATGAAATTTCATTGATATTTTGAATTTGGTCTTAAAAATTATGTATGGAATATTAAATATCCACTTTGAACATCAAATTTAAAGTTGAAAATATACTTTTTAACTTATTGTTAAATTTCATTGTAAACTTGATGTTTCATTTTCAAAATGGTGAGCTTGAACATTAAATTACCTTTTTGATTTGGACATTCAAGTTCAAAATTGTGAAGTCGAATGTTAAATTTCTTAATTGAATTAGAAATAACCACAAATTTCTTCAAATTGAACATTAAATTTGGAGTTTAAACTCGTAATTTCTAATTTTTGTTATTTGCTAAATTTCACAAACATGAAATTTCACGTCCAAATTCAATTTAAACATAAAATTTTGCATTAAATTTGATATTTCACATTTGAATTCGAAATTTCACATTTAAAATTTGCGGTTTCAAGTTCATTCATGAAATTTCATTGATATTTTGAATTTGGTCTTAAAAATTATGTAGTGGAACACAAAATATCCACTTTAAATATCAAATTTAAGCTTGAAAATATACTTTTTAACTTTTATTGTTATATTTCATTGTAAACTTGAAGTTTCATTTTCATATTCAAAATTGTGAGCTTCAACACTAAATTACCTCTTTGAATTTGACATTCAAGTTCAAAATTGTGAAGTCAAATGTTAAATTTCGTAATTTAATTCGAAATAAAACAAATTTGTTAAAATTGAACTTTAAATTTCGAGTTTAAACAGAAAATTTCAAATTTTTATTATTTGCTAAACTTCACATTCAAACTTGAAATTTCACGTTCAAATTCCAATTTTCACGTTGAAATAAAATTTTGCGTCAAATTTAGTACTACACATTTAAATTTGAAATTCACTTTTAAAATTCGCAATTTTCAGTTCAAGTATGAAGTTTCATATTCTAGCTCGAAATTTTGAATTTGGTTTCAAAAATTTTATATTTGAATAAGAAATTTTAAATATTATCTTAAAATATACTTTTTAACTTTTATTGTTAAATTTCGTGCTAAACTTACTTTCACATTCAAAATTGTGTGTTTTAACATTAAATTACGTCTGAATTTAAAGCAATTACAAATTTCACGTTCAAAGTTGAAATTTCGTAACATTAAATCTCCAAATTTTGTGATGCAACAAAAAATATCGAATTTGAAAAGAAATTTCTTAATTTTGATGAACAGTTTGAGCTTGAAAATTTGAAATACAAAAATGTAAGGAGCGTTTTTAATTTTTTTTACAAAAATTCCAACTGTCTGTCAAGAATGGATTTACTTTGACGCTACGTTGAAAGCGACCAACCCCTCTTAGGAACAGAATCTCTCGTAACTCATAAATTGTAATTCCAGCGGTCGCGGTGCCAGTGAGTAGCCCTCCCGGCAGCCTGCCGACCCTCCAGGGGATGTCCAGTTCGTTGCAAGCCCTTAGACCTCAGGGCCCCACAATAACTCCCTCGTTGGCGAACCACTACAGAGATGACCTGGTGAACCACGTGAGGGGCTGGCCCGCCGAGATCATAGAGAAACAGGTAAGCGCCGGGCCGTCCCGAGTCCGTCACACTCGTTATTTTTCTCTCACGTCGTTCCAGGCGCAGAAATTGGCAGACGAGGCGCATATAATGGGCAGTATACAATGTTCTAAGGTGTCGGCGGAGCTGAAATCCGCTAGGTCAATTGTTCGACTTACCGAGATCCAAGCAACGTTACAGGAACAGAGGTGAGTCGAGATCCGCCGTTTTCGTTATTCCTTTTTTCTTTGTGGACTTTTAGAGCTCGGGGCGCCGTTTTGTTTCGTACACGATCAAAACTCATACGAATCTCTTTTCTAGGCTCGAAACGAAATATTATATTAGCGTGTTGCTCGAGTTGAAGTGGATCAGGTTTTGTATTTCAAACAATGTTAAGTGTGGCAGTTACGGGATCTTAAAAGAGGGATTGAGATATTTCGAGAGACGCGGGAAGTACATAGATAGGTATCTCGTACTTTGTCGCCCAATCGGCGATTCGTCGTATTTTGTGATTGAAAACGTGGCGCGTTGCTAAGTGAGGTTTCTAGGACCGTATACGCGTGACGTTTTTTGGCTCGGGTTTCCTTGGGAATTGATAGGCGTGTCTTGAATCGGTGCTAGCCGTACGCGGAGGACAGTGAAGGGTTCGATTTGATGTGAAAATTACGGTTTTTGTTCGATTCTTGGCAAGTAAATTTTCTATCTTGAGAATAAGAAAAAATCATAAAAGATATTAAATATAAACAAACTGTATTAGTTATTGCAAAAAAAGCGGCCAAAAATCGCATTTTTTAAAACTTCTATATCTTTAAACGAAAAAAGATTTTTTTTACGAAACTTTCAGAATATGTAGTCCTTGGCAAGCAGAATAAGTGCGTTTTTGTAAAATTGCAAAATACTTGGAAGTTTTTGCAAAAATTGAGTTTTTTCGAAAAAAATAAATTTTTTTCAAGTTTCAGTAAATCACACAGTACTGCACTTACGTGACCCATCTTAGGCTTAAAATTTTCTCTAAGAGTTGTACTTTCCTGTGCAAATTTGTTCGCGTATTGCAAAATAACAGGCAATATGCGAAAAATCTACCGACAATTTTTACTTCTTTTTTCGGATCGAATAATGTCAATCTTTTTCTTATCGCTGAAATTTAATCGGAATGGAATTATTGCCATTTGAAAGCTGACATTTTTTCACGAATTTAAAAAAAAAAATCCTACAATAGGAGCCCAGAATAATTCTTTTTTTTTTCAAAAAATCTACGACCTCATTTATTAATCTTAACGTCTCAAATTTACACATGTTGTAGTTGAATACTTTTACTTCAATATAAAAAATAGTCCGCCACGACTGACCCCCCTTTCTTTTTACAGTAAACTTAATTTTGTGGGGCCCCGTTTAAAGTTTGCTCCGTTCAACACGTTGGTGTGCGTGATGGGGAGAGAAACACCGTGACGTGACTGTCGTATTTGTCGGTCCTACGTAATGAACTTAGCCGAGTCACTGTCGTTCTCCCCCCACTACGCGCATCAACGTGTCGAACGGATCAAGCATTTTACGGGGCAAAACAAAATTAAGTTTACTTTAAAAAAGGGGGTCAATCATTGCATTACTATTCTCTTATAATAAAGTGAAAGTATTCAACTGCAACATGTGTAAATTTAATAAATGAGTGTGCAGCGATTTTTTGGAAAAAAAATTTTTTTCTCGGGTCCTGTAGAACATTTTTTTTTTAATCCGTAAAAAAACGTTAGCTTTCAAATAGCAATAATCCCATTCGGATTAAATTTCAACGATAAGGAAAAGATCTACATTTTTTGACCCGAAAAAAGAAGTCAAAGTTTCGGTAGATTTTTCGCATATTTCGAATTAGTTTTTTTTTTGTCTAAAACATTTTTTTCTAAAATTTTTAGTTTTTTTTTTAAATGAAAAACACTGTTTTTTGCGAACTTGCGACGCCATTTTGAAAACGAAGCCCTAACATTCGCTGGAGTAAAGTAGTTCATTCGATCCTACGGAATTTTTCCTAATTTTCACGTATCTGTGTTTACTGAACTAAATTTTGTCAAAAAATGAGGAATTTTCCCTTATAAGTGTGTTACGATCTTAAACTACACCCGTCCAGTCCAGGTAACGCCATCTGTTGGAAAACTGCGAGAACTTATTCAAAGTCCCTATATTTTTTTTGGAATGTACCTAGTTATTTCTGTCCTTCGTTTAAGGTACTGATTTCGAACACGTCTTGCGGTTTTTAGGGAAATAATGAGGGGGAACGTTAGAGCTTTAAATAATAAATCGTAAGATCTTCCGGTTCGGTTCGAGTCTTAAAAAAAATTAAAGTCCTAGGAACACCCTTAGCGGCGCTTAATGCCGACTTAATTGACTTCTAATGCACTGTTTGTTTTCAGAATATTATTTTTACGTCAACAAATTAAAGAATTGGAAGAGCTGAAGTCGCAAAATTCATTCATGTCCGACGACTCTTAGTAGTTGAATATCACAAGATTATAGTGTTTATAATGGTTAAAACTTTTTACCTTCGGCGGAACATTATTATTATTTTTTTTTAATTTATATTTGCAACCGGTATATATTTATATTTTCTACATGATACTTCCCGGCGGGCGGCACACGCCCCCCGCCCGGGGCACGTCTGGCATTTTATTTAATTCGATAGACACTAAAGACTATCTCTCTTAGGTAGAGTTATAACGTGACCTTGTATTTGTATTATATTGGTTTTATGTTTTAGGTTTAGATAAATTAATATAACATAGAACTAGTTTTTTTCTATCGTCGTGTATATTTTCATTTGTTGTTTTTTTTTTTTCATAATTCGTTGTTGGGCGATCGTTTGCGGTCTATCATTTTCGATCGACGGTCCAATTTATTTTTCGTTCAACCTTAGGAACAGGTCGGTCAACAATATCGTTTCTCGATTTTTTTTTGACGGTATAGACACAATTTAAAGTGTAAAAGTGTTAAATCACTGACAAAACGCAGTAATCATTTTCTGTACAAAATTTCTGCAGAAAGAGGCGTAAAAATTTAAAACCCATTGACGAAATAGAAAAAAAATCGATTTTCTTGTAAATCCGGCTGTTCCCGAATGAAACGTATTTGTTGAAAACGGTTTTTATTAAAAAAACAGATATTTTCGGAGCCTCTAACTTAAAACGTGTTTTTCTCAAGCTTTGGTAATGGTGATATGAAAAAACGACCCGATGTAAAGTCAAAATGTGTATTATTAACCGTGAAGCGTTCTTAATAAATGCGTTTTGTTCGGAAATGGTCAAATTCGCAAAAAAAAATGCAAGAAAACTTTTTTGTTGTAACAACGAGCAGATATTTTTGAAAAATGTTTAATATACGAGATACGGGGTGTGAAAATTTCCTTCTAATAATACTTTTGTTGAATATTTTCCAAACGAGCCATGTTCTTTGGTTGAAACATGTTTGACGCATTATATAAATGTATTTTCAATTTTTGCTTCACACGGCATAGAAAAGTGGCCCAAAAATTGATACGACGTTTCCCTGCGCTTTTTCTTGTAAATCCGCCTGTTCCCGAATGAAACGTATTTGTTGAAAACGGTTTTTATCAAAAAACAGATATTTTCGTAGCCTCTAACTTAAAACGTGTTTTTCTCAAGCTTTGGTAATGGTGATATGAAAAAACGACCCGATGTAAAGTCAAAATGTGTATTATTAACCGTGAAGCGTTCTTAATAAATGCGTTTTGTTCGGAAATGGTCAAATTCGCAAAAAAAAATGCAAGAAAACTTTTTTGTTGTAACAACGAGCAGATATTTTTGAAAAATGTTTAATATACGAGATACGGGGTGTGAAAATTTCCTTCTAATAATACTTTTGTTGAATATTTTCCAAACGAGCCATGTTCTTTGGTTGAAACATGTTTGACGCATTATATAAATGTATTTTCAATTTTTGCTTCACACGGCATAGAAAAGTGGCCCAAAAATTGATACGACGTTTCCCTGCGCTTTTTCTTGTAAATCCGCCTGTTCCCGAATGAAACGTATTTGTTGAAAACGGTTTTTATCAAAAAACAGATATTTTCGTAGCCTCTAACTTAAAACGTGTTTTTCTCAAGCTTTGGTAATGGTGATATGAAAAAACGACCCGATGTAAAGTCAAAATGTGTATTATTAACCGTGAAGCGTTCTTAATAAATGCGTTTTGTTCGGAAATGGTCAAATTCGCAAAAAAAAATGCAAGAAAACTTTTTTGTTGTAACAACGAGCAGATATTTTTGAAAAATGTTTAATATACGAGATACGGGGTGTGAAAATTTCCTTCTAATAATACTTTTGTTGAATATTTTCCAAACGAGCCATGTTCTTTGGTTGAAACATGTTTGACGCATTATTTAATTGTATTTTCAATTTTTGCTTCACACGGCATAGAAAAGTGGCCCAAAAATTGATACGATGTTTCCCTGCGCTTTTTCTTGTAAATCCGCCTGTTCCCGAATGAAACGTATTTGTTGAAAACGGTTTTTATTAAAAAACATATTTTCGGAGCCTCTAACTTAAAACGTGTTTTTCTCAAGCTTTGGTAATGGTGATATGAAAAAACGACCCGATGTAAAGTCAAAATGTGTATTATTAACCGTGAAGCGTTTTTAATAAATGAGTTTTATTCGAAAATAGTCAGATTCGCAAAAAAAAATGCAAGAAAACTTTTTTGTTGTAATAACGAGCAGATATTTTTGAAAAATGTTTAATTTACGAGATACGGGGTGTGAAAATTTCCTTCTAATAATACTTTTGTTGAATATTTTCTAAACGAGCCATGTTCTTTGGTTGAAACATGTTTGACGCATTATTTAAATGTATTTTCAATTTTTGCTTCACACGGCATAGAAAAGTGGCCCAAAAATTGATACGACGTTTCCCTGCGCTTTTTCTTGTAAATCCGCCTGTTCCCGAATGAAACGTATTTGTTGAAAACGGTTTTTATCAAAAAACAGATATTTTCGTAGCCTCTAACTTAAAACGTGTTTTTCTCAAGCTTTGGTAATGGTGATATGAAAAAACGACCCGATGTAAAGTCAAAATGTGTATTATTAACCGTGAAGCGTTCTTAATAAATGCGTTTTGTTCGGAAATGGTCAAATTCGCAAAAAAAAATGCAAGAAAACTTTTTTGTTGTAACAACGAGCAGATATTTTTGAAAAATGTTTAATATACGAGATACGGGGTGTGAAAATTTCCTTCTAATAATACTTTTGTTGAATATTTTCCAAACGAGCCATGTTCTTTGGTTGAAACATGTTTGACGCATTATATAAATGTATTTTCAATTTTTGCTTCACACGGCATAGAAAAGTGGCCCAAAAATTGATACGACGTTTCCCTGCGCTTTTTCTTGTAAATCCGCCTGTTCCCGAATGAAACGTATTTGTTGAAAACGGTTTTTATCAAAAAACAGATATTTTCGTAGCCTCTAACTTAAAACGTGTTTTTCTCAAGCCTTGGTAATGGTGATATGAAAAAACGACCCGATGTAAAGTCAAAATGTGTATTATTAACCGTGAAGCGTTCTTAATAAATGCGTTTTGTTCGGAAACGGTCAAATTCGCACAAAAAAATGCAAGAAAACTTTTTTGTTGTAACAACAAGCAGATATTTTTGAAAAATGTTTAATTTACGAGATACGGGGTGTGAAAATTTCCTTCTAATAATACTTTTGTTGAATATTTTCCAAACGAGCTATGTTTTTTGGTTGAAATTTTACCAGACGTTTGTTGACACATTTAAATGTATTTTCAATTTTTGCTTCACACGGCATAGAAAAGTGGCAAAAAAATTGATACGATGCTGACAATACGCAAGAATCATTTTCTGTACAAAATCTCTGCAGAAAGAGGCTTAAAAATTTAAAAGCCACCGACGAAATAGAACAAAACAACATTTCCCTGTGCTTTTTCTTGTAAATCCGACTGTTTCTGAATGAAACGTATTTGTTGAAAACAGTTTTTATTAAATAACAGACTAAAAAAAAGACCAGGTGTAAAGTCAAAATGTATATAATTAATTGTGAAGCGTTTTTAATACATGCGTTTTGTTCGAAAATGGTCAAATTCAGAAAAAAAATGCAAGAAAACTTTTTTGTTGTAATAACGAGCAGATATTTTCGAAAAATGTTTAATTTACGAGATAAGAATGTTCTCTTGAGCATTCCTTGTAAACGAAAACAGTCGGATTTACGAATAAACTCAAAACGAACAAATATTTTGGGAAGATAACGAACGACTGTTTTTCTTTGGCCTACTTGTTCCTAAAATTTGACAAAAATATGGTCAAACCGCCTTGTATATTTTCGTAAGTAACTGTAATTATTTAGTACTTGTTTGGCATGATGGGGATCTAAGTTTTCCAGCGAGATGAGCCGTGTAACCTGCGAATTTTTTGATCAACGGATGCATCGCACCGATTTGTGTCTGAAAACGTACCGAATGAAAATATACACCCGTAGAGCAATGAAATTGCTCCCAATTTTTTCTCCAAATATCTAGAAAGCTACAAAATATCTTGTGATATGAACACTGTTAAATGTTTCTGTTCTGTTGCTTTAAATATAAGGGAAATTTTAAAACGTTTGTCATATTTAAGACGGTGCAATTCATTTCCTAGGTTTACATTAAATTCGTTTTATATATTGTATTTTTTCCCCCCGAGGTGTTTTGAATATGACAACTGTTGTGTTTTATATGATTGCTTTATTTACATTTTGTAATTTATTTTTAGTTCCAGTTATATATATTATATATAAAGAACCCGTTTTCAGAAAGTACAAGTCTCTTTGTATGCAAAAAAAACTTTAAAATTGATTTTCACAGGATTCTATGCCTACTTAGCACCATTTATTTGGCTGAGGAAATACTTGTATAGTTGTCTCCATGTAATTGAGTGTATGTCTGTTATATATAATCTTATAAAATTGAAATGTTCCAAACAAGTAACATAAAAATCTTTTTAATCTAATCACGTTTCATTCGTACCCTTTCGCCCAAGCTCCCCGTTCCGTCCTTTGAAGCTTAATTTTTGGAAAATGAAACGGAAGAAATTAAAAAACGTCGACTTTTTTTACTAAAACTAAATTTTTAATTGAATTAGAAATAACCACAAATTTCTTGAAATTGAACATTAAATTTGGAGTTTAAACGCATAATTTCCAATTTTTGTTATTTGCTAAATTTCACATTCAAACATGAATTTTCACGTCCAAATATAAATTTTTACCTTTAAACAAAATTTTGCACCAAATTTGATATTTCACATTTGAATTCGAAATTTCATATTTAAAATTAGCAGTTTCGATTTCATTTATGAAATTTCATCGATATTTTGAATTTGGTCTTAAAAATTATGTAGTGGAACATGAAATATCCACTTTGAATATCAAATTTAAGCTTGAAAGTATGCTTTTTAACTTTTATTGTTAAATTTAATTGTAAACTTGAAGTTTCATTTTCATATTCAAAATTGTGAGCTTCAACACTAAATTACCCCTTTGAATTTGACATTCAAGTTCAAAAATGTGAAGTCAAATGTTAAATTTCTTAATTAAATTAGAAATAACCACTAATTTTTGTTATTTGCTAAATTTCACATTCAAACATGAAATTTCACATCCAAATTTAAATTTTTATGTTTAAAAAAAATTTTCCACCAAATTTGATATTTCACATTTGAATTCGAAATTTCACATTTAAAATTTGCGGTTTCGAGTTCATTCAGGAAATTTCATCGATATTTTGAATTTGGTCTTAAAAATTATGTAGGGGAACATGAAATATCCACTTTGAATCGACTGATTTGAGTCGACTTTTTTTTACTAAAAGTGGTTCGTATAGTAATTTCAATGAAAAAAATGCACAATTTTTTTATACAGGGTGTCCCGAAATTCATGCAACAAAATTTTGTCACAGATTCTTAGGACAAATTTAGGGGACCCGTATTTTTTATTTTTGCGAAGGGGCTCCTTCTTTCGGAGTTACAGCCCCCTGAAATCCGCCTGTAAGAATAATCTTTTTTTTATATCTCAGAACCCTGTTGTACGAGAATCACTAAATTTGGTACACAGGGGTTTTATGACGTGGAATCTCACAGTACTACGCTTTATAGCCAAAAAAATTTGGTCGCATATTTAAATATCTTAAAAATTATCGGTCCACTAGAAAGCCATTAAATTTAGAAACTTTTTGTTTCTTTATACTTTTTTTGTAAAACGCAATGTTTTCGAGGAAAATGTCAAAATGTGATCGTGATTCACAATTTTCCTCAAAAACATTGCGTTTTACAAAACAAATATCAAGAGACAAAAAAGTTTCTAAATTCAATGGCTTTCTAGCTAACTAATAATTTTTAAAAGAATCAAATTTGTGACCAAATTTTTCTAGTTCCAAAGACAAGGGGGACCACGAAAAAGTGTCTTAAGGGGGTTTCTCGTCAAAAAGCTTAGCACTGTGAGATTCCACATGTCATAAAACGCCTGTATCCCAAATTTAGTGATTCTCGTACAACATGGCTCCGAGATACAAAAAAGACGTCTTAGGGGCAGATTTCAGGGGGCTGTAACTCCGAAAGATGGGGGTCAGTTGTGCAAAAAGAAAAAGTACGGGTCCCCCTAAATTTGTCTTAAGAATCTATGACCAAATTTTGTTGCATGAATTTCGGGTCACCCTGTATAATATATGTTGCATTATAAGTTTGGTTGCCTAACGGTTTCATGAAATAAAATCTAAAACTGGGGGAACTGAATACAGAAGAAGAGCCCCATTATTTTACAACAAAGATTTTGTGGTTAACTGCTTACCTACTGTGTTGTAATAGCCTGTAATATTTTAGAGATTTTTATGCAGCCAAGTATACATGCGTGTGTATTGTGTGTTGCCTATAGAACAAAAATTTAATAAAACAGGAAATGTCGAAAATCTCAAAAATTGGTGGAATCGGAAAGAAACTGAATGCAGTTCTAATCCAAAAGGATTGGTCAGAACCGATATTAGTCTAGAGGAATTTTCTGAGTCCTACAAATTTTTGAAACTATGTTGTTCATTTTTAAGGCATGTACCCATAATCTAAGATGACACTATTTGTAACAAGATTTCGCAGCGTTGCCAACTTAACATATCTAGTTACTTACCAAAGTCAGTTTAATATCAAAGTGGTGTCGCGGGAAAATTTAAAATACTGTGTAGATAGTTCTCATTAAATAAAATAATACTAAAGTAATAAAATGAATGCATAATGACACCCAATAAATTAAGCGTAAAATTTTGTGGTACTTTTTCTTGTTTTTTTATGTAAGTGTAACGTAAAATTAATTGTATCACGATCTTATATTTTCCACAAATACTAATTTTAAAATCACAAAAAGTCATCTGCTAAACTACTCACTTTTACCAAGTTATAATAGTATTATATTGTTTAGTTTATTTTGCTAAATAGGTTTATTAAAGGTAAGGGAATTGGTGCAATAAGTATTACAGACTAAAAACGTTGACTGAAATATTGAGAGAACACCACCACACCACAATCACACCAAAATATTTTTTTTAGGTTAGAAAGAATACACAAGATATATTTTTTTACCGTGGCAATATTCCTTAAGGATTATCTTAATATATACCTAAAAATGTTAATGTACTTAATGTGAAACAACAATTGTGCGGTATCAGGAATTACAAGGTCGATGAAGAAAAAAATTAGAAGGCAGTGCAGATGAATATATCCAAAGGATCAGTAATTGCAGTTTGACAATGATTTCACAATAATCAACCCCTGACTGATAACACCGCTCCATTTTTTTAGAAAAACTAATATTAAATGCAAATTAAAAGACTTATAATAGTTAGATTTTTATTTAGATTCATTTACAGAAATTCTAGACTTATTGCTATAAAAAATGTTTACTAATTAATTTTTCTGATGGTAACAGAAAAGCCAATGTATGTAAACAAAAGCAATAACATTTGGTAAAAATTATACAAAATATAAATCAATATACTCAAGACGTAGAGTGTAGATGCGGAAATTAAAAAAATATATAAACAATATTTATGTTTGTCTTACATTCAAAATACATAGTAAAATGTGGAAAAAAAATTCTTTTAATGAAAAATGTATGATATGTAAATCGGAGACGCTTTCATTATAATCAATGTATTTATAAAAAAAAAACAAAACAAATAAAAATGTGAACGAATGGCACTTTCCTTAAGTTTTCTATAATCCATAAACTATTAAAAAATAAACAAACGAACCTTATTTAAAGTGAGGTTATTTTACCTCCACCAGAAACTCGTGAAACTCAATTGATACCAACTAAATTTAAACAATAAAATTTGGTAAGCAACTAAATTCTAGTTCGATTTATATTGGCAACATTGCGATTTTAGAAACGCCCTGTATTGATGTAAATGTTATATCTGGCTAAAAAATAACATTTGTAATGGGTGTGGTATTAACTTATGCTGGTCGCAGACGGGGATAAACATTGTTTATTTTCGACATATTTCACATACTTTTCTTTAAAACAGATTTTATGCAACAGGTGTATATACAAAATATATGCTCGTGTGTTTCTACGACATATTTCTGTGCTAGAAAAATACTCGGATATCTGGAAAATAGACGATTTTTAGATATCCGCCCCAGTGTTTACGTNCACATTTTACTATGTATATTTTGAATATAAGACAAACATAAATATTGTTTATATATATTTTTTTAATTTCCGCATCTACACTCTACGTCTTGAGTATATTGATTTATATTTTGTATAATTTCAGACAGAAAAATTCATTAGTAAACATTTTGTATAGCAATAAGTCTAGAATTTCTGTAAATGAATCTAAATAAAATTCTAACTATTATAAGTCTTTTAATTTGCATTTAAATATTACACTTTTCCTAAAAAAATGCACTGGTATCAGCCAGGGGTTGATTATTGATTGTTGTGAAATCATTGTCAAACTGCAGCAACTACTGAGTACTGAAACTGATCCTTCTGATCTATTCATCTGCACTACCCTCATTTTTCTTCATCGACCTTTTAATTTCTGATACCGCACAATTGTTGTTTTACCTAAGTCCATTAACAATTTTAGGTAAGTATATATTAAGATAATCATTAAGGAATATTGCCACGATAAAAAAATATACCTTGTGTATTCTTTCTAACCTAAAAAAAAATATTTTGATGTTGATTGAAATATTCTCTCAATATTTCAATCAAAGTTTTTAGTCTTTAATACTTATTGCACCCAAGGATTGCACCAATTCACTTACCTTTCATAAACCTATTTAGCAAAATAAACTAAACAATATAATACTATTATAACTTGGTAAAAATTAGTAGTTTAGCAGATGACTTTTTGTGAATTTAAAATTAGTATTTGTGGAAAATATAAGATCGTGATATACAATTAAATTTACGTACATTTACATAAAAAAAAAAACAAGAAAAAGTACCACAAAATTTTACACTTAATTTATTATTATTGGGTGTCATTATGCATTCATTTAATTACTTTAGTATTATTTTATTTAATGAGAACTACCTACAAAGTATTTTAAATTTTCCCGCGACACCACTTTGATATTAAACTGACTTTGGTAAGTAACTAGATATGTTAAGTTGGCAACGCTGTGAAACTTGTCACAATTAGTGTCGTCTTATAATCTATAACATATTAAATTATAGACTCTTATGCAACCAAGTATACACACATGCTGTATTGTATGTTGCCTACCGAACAAACACAAACGATACAGTAACAAGAACAAAGCATATGCCAATAAGCAATGACAAATACTCTGAAGGTTATATCTCACCCATACTCAGATTATAAATTTTCGGAATATTTTGCAAATTTATAAAGCCGTTTTAAATTCTTGCGAGTTAATTTTTAAAATAAAAAGGAATGATAAAAAAAACAAAGACATCTTAACTAATTACTTTTATTAACCAAAAACAAAATTTTTTAACAAAAACTTGGCTTTAACGGATGAATTACCGACTATATAGGAATGCCTATTCAAAAACAAAACAATTACTTTAATTCTTAACTGTCGTAATATATTTTCCTCTTAAAGATTAACACTTGTAGCCGAAAAAAAAAAATATACAAGACTAGGCCAAGTTTTTACGGTTTTTCTAAAAGATAAAATATAAATAAAAAAATAAAGGCACAAATAATGCTGAAAATTCCATTAATACGTTTACTGAAAGAGCTGTACGAATCCTAAAAAATCCAAATGAAATTTTCAGCGAAACAAATCCGTTAGATACTATGTACAAGAAGCAGTCTAACTCCTTTTTTTATCGTTAAAAAAAACGGGGGTCGGCCCCGAAACCAACTCAAACCTGCGATAGACACAGCAAATAAAAATACATTAATTAGACAGTACAGATTTATTCATCATTTACAAATACAGTGTTGCCAACCGGTTACCCTTATATACAAAAAAATTAATCGACCTTTTTTTCAATTCCGCGTTGACGAATTTGTGAGCAGGAAAATTTCGTTTTTGAAATGAAACTGAAAAGCAACTTTTGGATATGGCATATATCACGTCAATTTAATATAGATCTTTGAACTAAATTAAATTAATGTTAATAAATGATGATGGAAAAGGTAGACTGACAAAAAAAATACAAAATAACAATTTTAGTCACACATAAAGGAGTTATTTTTGGTATCTTCTCTATTTTTATATTTTTTTTTGGTAAAATGTCATTTTAAATGTACTCTGTATCTCGAAAACAAAAGACGAGAGGGAAAAACATTCTTCTCCAAATTTCCAAACTTATGGTAGCTTTTTCAAAAACACCCAGTATACAGGGTGTTCCTAAATATCATGTACATAAGGGAGGGGGTAATTCTTTGGCTTATTTCATGACTAAAAGTTCATATAAACATAGGTCCGCAAACGCTTCGTTACCGATCTACAGGGCGTTGGAATTTTAAGATTTTTTAGTTTTTTCTCTATGGCTCCCATAGTTTTTAAGATATTTAGCTCAAATTTGGATAATAAACAAGAGATTATCTAAATAAAACCAGAGCCTACTGGACCACTTTAAGAATTTAAATTTCATCTAACGAATTACACAAAATCGTTTTTTATTTTTTTTCTCGATAACGGTCGCAGATACGAAAAAATCATAAGAGACAAACAAGTTTCTCAACAAAGTATCAAATTCAATTTCGATTTTAGAATTTACCAGCAGCGCACCGGCACAAAAGTTTAGGGGAAGAACATGAACCCGAAAATATATCACGACCATTTGGCATGTCCAATGATGGAAGCCCTACAGTTTTACCTATATTCCAAATTTGAGCTAAATATCTAAAAAAATTTGGGAACTGTAGAGAAAAAACAAAAAAAAAATTAAAATTTCAACGCCCTGTAGATCGGTAACGAAGCGTTTGTGGACCTATGTTTATATGAACTTTTAGTAATGAAATAAGCCAAAGAATTACCCCCTCCCTTATGTACCTGATATTTAGGAACACCCTGTATAATCGTATATCCTAAAAAAATTCCTGTGAATGGGCTTTACTGTATGTTCAAATATGTGTCTCAATGAAATTTTATTTATTCTAATATTCGAGCTGAACGAATTGAGTGACGTTTACGGGTCGGGATATTTCCCAGAACGTAAGAAAATAGGTGGGTCGCTTTTTAATTTAACCCGTCATAGATTTAACTGGTGACCAAAGCGATATCGTAGGGAAAAGTTTCTCCTGCAACGCGTTCTACAAAAAGGTCGATCGTCGATAAAAAAAAAAAATAAGGAGTGAGGCTACTTTCAAACCTTAGCACAGACAAAACGGTAAGATTGCAATAAAAAAATATATCACTATTGCACCGCAATAAACCTCTCGTCCGATCGCCAGCTGCGAATCCGCCTCTAATGAAATCTAACGTCTTCCCCGGTAAAAGTTCCGGCAATGCGTTTTGTCTGTGTGCAATTAATAACCATTTATATAATGTATATATTATGTATGGGGCCTGACCCATGAGAATATCACAGAAAAGGGCCAGTAACGGCGAGTCATATAAATATTATATGTTAAATAACCATTCATCAAAAGTTTTCCCGGGTCTCCATCGCACAACCGATGAAAACGTCCCACCAAACGTCATAGTTAAAATTCTACATTCTATGGATCAGACCTTTCGAATGCCCTACACTACGGTATACAATGTAGGAGTAACACTTGAGGTGTTCGTAACGCGAGTTACACCCCTCCGGGGCGCCTCCGTGAACATTATCCCGTCCAAGGCATTCCCGTTACGACGTGCGTACTTCATTTTTTTGGATAACAAACGTCGCGTTAACAACATTGCGGGGGAATGCCCGACCGTTGAATCTTCACAGATGGCCCGTTGATATTTTAGTACCTAGCTAACATTTATAGGTCTGAAAACAAATCCACTTCTGTCGTCTCTTAATACCAACATCCGCACTTTATTAATATTAGTTGTTTTATATTTATAATATTATATGAGTGAATAAATGTAGCGCAAACACACACCTCTTACATTATGCCACACGGTACTACACTGGACAAACATTCATGAATTATTTACAGGTCCCTCGAACTATCGCTGCGTCCTCCGGACGGCCTTCTTTATCTTCCTGGGCGCCGCGACGCCGCCGTCCGTCGACGGCTGGGCCCTGCAAGATATTACACAATTGGAGAGACAACAAAAACAAAAAAAAAAGAAAATCGTTAATATTTGCAGGTCGCAAACCTGAGTCTCGACTTTTCGTTCATGTCAACTAAGATCAAAACGGTAAAAATTAAAAAGTTATAATAGGGTGAGTAAATCGCAGTGTGTGGTAATACATCAAAAAAAAATTATATACTAACTTTAAACGGTTTTGAGTTCAAAATCAAAGTTAAGAAATAGAAAATTTCCCCCCCCCCCCCCTGGAATAGGTAATTTTTAGTAAAATTTATTGTAAATAATTAATTCAGTCAACAAGTATTGTTGTCCGACAAATTTCAAGCCGCCTTTTTTCAGTCCGACAGCCGGAAATCGGAATTTTCACGGGGTATGAAAAATCGATTACCACATGTCGGACAAAAGTAACAGGCGATAGAAAAGTGTTTTTTATAAGCAAAAATTGTCATGTCCGACAAAAATATATCCGCAAATTGTCAGTCCAACAAAAAAAGATCGTAAAAAATGTGCACGTTATAATTTCTAATAAGGTATTTTCATGTATTAAGCAAAATTCCATATAAATATACAATACAGGGTGTTTCAGAAAGACCTCCCGTAAATACAAGGGGTGAGGACGACAAAAAATAAGAATTTTTTGTCATATGAACTATATGTCTATCTCCTCTTCTCAAAGCTCAAGCTTACTTTGAGAAAAGTCACTTATTTTATAGTGTAATATTGTAAGAGTTTAATTAAAAGCCTTTTTTCTCGAAAATCGTCCACATTAGGAAGTTCTAACAAGAGTACATTATTTTTAGAAAATAAAATTGTACAATAGAAATTAGAGCCCGACTGGTAAAAAACCTAACCTTAAAAAAAATATAACTTAAATTGTAATAAGAATGTAGCATAACTAGCGCTTTCTATGAAATATACAAAAAATAATTAGACTAGCGTATTTGGCACCCTTAAAAACCTCGGGCTACCAAATTTCATAAAAATATTTCGCACTATTTGGAAATTTTCATAAAAATGTTATTTAAAAAATTTTATTTTGTCTCTCTGTATCTCGAAAACAAGAGGAGATAGACATAGAGTTCATAAGACAAAAAATTCTCATTTTTTATCATACTATCACCCTCTTTATTTACGGGAGGTCTTTCTGAAACACCCTGTATATATTTTTCGTTTTATTCTTGTAATTGTAAATCTCTATATGCTCAATTTAGCCAAATAAATATCGAGAAAAGAATTAAACGATTTCAAAAAAGTATGTATGGTGTAAAAAAATTATGCACAAAAGTTTTGGGATTTTCTTTTAGAAAAATAGGAAAATTTTTGTAAAGAAAAATAACAAACGCGAATGAAAACTTGAAAGAGAAAAAAGGATTTTTATATCAAGTATAATATTAATTTATTTAGAAATAATGCATTATGCACTAAGATCGTATTAATCGCCTCAAAAATAACTTCATTTGTTTATAACTTTTAAATTTTTAAGCATAAAATAAGCAATATTATAATTATTTATTTGAAACAAATAATAATTTACATAATAATAATTAATAACCATTTATAAATATGAAATTTTTGGAGTGAAAAAATTAAATTTCATCACGTTTATTGATTTATTGATTTTTTAATAATTTGCGGACATTAAATCGTCGGACACTTATATCACTATTTTGTACAGTAAATTTAAAAGTGGAAAAAATGAAAATTAGATATGTGGTAATCGATTTTTCATACCCCGTGAAAATTCCGATTTCCAGCTGTCGGACTGAAAAAACGCGGCTTGAAATTTGTCGGACAACAATACTTTTTGACTGAATTAATTATTTACAATTAATTTTACTAAAAATTACCTATGTGGTAATTGATTTTCAATACCCTGTTATTTTGGCATGTTTCGACCGGTAGAGGCGTCAATGTCGGAGGAATTTCTGTCGGACAAATTTAAATCGGCATTTGCAACAAAATTTCCAGTTACTGAAGCTAAAAATAAAAGATGTGGTCTTGAGTTTTCAAGACCCCGGGTAATTGCCATGTTTTTGGACTTTTCCGAGTGGAAAAGCGGAGGAATCGAGAAAAGTCGCAGAGGTAAAATGTCATAGACTCGTCAAAACGAAGCTCCTCAGGAGTTATAAAGTATGTGGTAATCAACTTTCCAGAGGGGGCCTGTACTGTGGACTATTAGAGGGGAAAAAAAAAGAAATTTGTTACCTGGACTTTTATAAGTGGAAATGGTAAAAGGGCTTATAATAAACGAAAAAAAAAATAAATGCGTGAGCAGGGGCGACGGAGGGTTGATTTGGGGGGTTGAAAGTTGTGAAAAATTGTATCATTGGGATTTCTGGCGAAAGTTGACATCAAACAAAAACGTATCTAATACAAAAGTAGAAGTCACTTTTTAAGAAAACCTCAAAATTTTCGAAAAAAATGCGAAAAACAGTTTTTTTTCTGTTTTTTCTTTTTTTATTTCTCATTTCCGCAAACATAACTTAATTTTGTTGAAACTTGGTGAAAGTATACCTTTCTGTGTCTTAAATAACCTCAAATAACACAACTTTTTTCTAACTATTCGGCTTATGTTTATAGCAATACTGTACAAAAATAGTTTTGGGTCAAACAATGACAGTTTTTTTTTGTATTTTTTCCGAACAATTGAATGGTGTAATTAGTTTTTGATAATTTTGAATTTAAACAAATTATCAATAATTACTGAAAAATTCATTGCTGCGTCATTTTTTAATTTTTTGCATTTTTGAGCATGTTACTGAACTGTGATAACAGATTTTTTGATTTCACCAAAAAGAATGTCAAAACGAAAAAAATTATCACCGGCAGAACTCTGTACAACGATTTTTCTAAGTAGAATTTTTCTCTGAAAAAAAAGTTTTTCAGACCGGAACAAATGAATATCTCGGAAAATTCTTGACTTTTTTATATAAAAGAATTTGAGGTTATTTAAGACACAGGAAGTTAATACTTTCACCAAGTTCCGTCAAAATTAAGTTTATATTTGCGGAAATGAGAAATAAAAACGAAAAATCAGAAAAAAAAGTGTTACCTGGCTTTCACAAAATTTCCAGTTGCAAACATCAAATTCCCCGACTTTCATGAATATTTTTTAAATTCCCGACTATTCCCCGTTTTTTTAATGAAAAATAACGAATTCTCCGCCTTTCCCCGGTATTCCCGGCCGCTACGAACCCTGTTAGAGAACCTTCCACCTTGACATCAGCGTCATCAGGTGACGTCGACGATGGTATTGCTGTTAACCCGAATACCTCCACAATTACTTCTCAGGGAATTAACGTAAGTAACTGTTCGGGGTGTAATATCAATTTTAATGTTTCTAAATAATATAATTCTTTCTAAATTTCTATTATCTTGAAAAGAATGCTTATTATTATTAATTTTAATTATTGTGAAACAGTTTTCACGTCAGACAAACAATCGTTTCATCCATTCGCCAGCTAAATATTGTTAAAATACGTGAATACCATTTTCATATTTCGACAAAAAAAGATAAAATAAACTGTACTTACGAAAAAGTCGTCACACTCCCATCCGTAAAGTTAAACGAGGGCTTGGCAGACGCGTTGAAAGCGGGCGCCACCCCCGTGAAGTTAAACCCTCCCGACGTCGATGCAAACTGTAAACAAAAACACAATTAAACAAGATCCAATGCGTACGCTACACCGTCACTCACCGTAGAGGCGGGTGCTCCAAAACCGAACCCCGACTGAGAACCCGAGCCGCCCGCATTGTTAACGGCAGCGCCGAAACTGAAACCGGCCTTCTGGTTGTTGTTGCTCGAAGCCATACTTCCAAAATTGAACGTCCCGTTCTGGGGGGCCGCGTTGGTCGCTCCCCCAAACATATTAGCGGCCGGAGTAGCGTTGAAAGCGGGACTTTCCGTCTTGCCGGCGGTGAAGTTGAAGGAAGGGGTAGTGGTGGGACCGAAGTTGAATCCCGACGATTTAGGAGTCGTCGCGGTACTGGCAGACTGCCTGAACGAGAACATGGGAACCTTACTGGCCGGTTCGGAGGCATCCTTGGCCGTTGAACCGCTGGTAAAAGCAAAAGGCTTCACTTCCGTGGAATTCGTCATTGGTTTGTTGGACACGCCGAAGGAAGCGGTGTTTGTACTTCCAAATCCGTTGTTTAGAGAGGTCGCCGCTGGCTTTGCCGAGGGGAAAGACGGGGGGTTTTCCGTAGCGGACCCGAATTTAAACAAGAGCTTTGCCGGTTCCGATTGACTAGGCTGCGTGGTTGGTACTATGGGAGCAGCGACCACCGCCGGCTTTGTTCCAAAAGCAAAAACCCCCGAGCTGGTTACCGGCGGTGCAGCCGTCGTGTCCGTTTTATTACCAAACGGATTGCTGTTGATTTCCCCGTTGGCCGTTGGGAGCTTCGGATTAAAAGCAGGTTTATTACTGTCGGGTGCTTCCGGTTTTAAGATATTCGGTTCCTTATTCACGACGGGAGTCAATTTAAATTCGCTAGGGGCGCTTTCCGTCTTCGCCGGTAGTTTTTCTTCGGGTTTCAAAGGATTACTAGCGGTGGGTAATACTGGAGCTGTCGCATTAGGTTTGGGAGGCTCCACGGACGGTTTAGGAGCCGAAGACACAGGGGTTTTTGGTTTTTCCTGAGCGGGCGGAGGAATACCAAACGAAAAAATAGCCGGGGTGGTCGCAGCCGGTTTGGAGTTATTCCCAAAGACAGACCCCACATGTGCGTCCGTCTTAGAAACCGCGACGGTTGTCGGAATACCGAAACTGAAGCTAGTCGCTGCGGCTTTGTCGATGCCAAAATTGAACGAAGACATGGGCTTCTTGTCTTTCAGCAACCCCAAAGCGGGGCTGTTCGATGGGGCGCTCTTAGGATTGGGAGTTTCGCAACACTGGCATTTCGTGTTGGATTCCTTGTTCCGTACCATGCAGGTACCGCACTCCCACTCGTCGTTCTTCGATTTAAACGCACTGCCAAACCCTGTAATGCCGCCGCTCGGACCCGTCTTCTGCGATCCGGCTTTGGGGTTCGGCGTTTCGCAAGCAGCGCATTTACTCAGGTCGCTTTTGTTACGGATCATGCAGGTGTCGCACTCCCAAGTATCACCAGACGGCTTGAATTTATCGCCGAACCCAGACGGAACGTGTTTATCCGTCGCCGAGCTCGGTTTAGGTGCGGTACAACTGACGCATTTACTGTCTGCGTCGTTATTGTGCACCATGCACGAGCCGCACTCCCATTTGTCGGGGGACAACTTGAACTGGGAGCCGAAGGTGCTTTTAGTTTCAGCGGGTTTCACGGGTGCCGTTCTTGGCATTTCGCAGGCGGCACATCTCGTTTTGTCCGGCTTGTTCCTGATCATGCACACCGGGCACTCCCACGTGCCCTGGGCCGGCTTGAACTTATCCAAAATTGAGTGCACCGTTCCTAAAATATCCGTTATGCTGCCCGACTTCAATGCTTTTGCCGTTTTGACCGGGCTTTCGCTTATTTTCTTGCCAATTAGTGACGGTGGTTTGTTCTCGGGCATCTTGAAGTTCAACATTGCGGATTTTTTGGTGCAGGCGGGGGGTTCGCTAAACTTAAAGTTGTTTATCGCCACGATAGATTTCCCGTTCTCGGCTATGACAAGCGGCTCGGAAAACTTGTATTCCATGATGGTGGATGTGGTGGTTCGTTTCTCTATTTGTACGCTCGTCTCAGTCTGTGTAATTCTCGGGGAAGTTCGAGTGTTAGGCGGTTTGGAAGTGTGGGTTTGTGTCGGGTTATCCAGAACGGTTTTGGTGGGACGGGGAGGTGGGATTACGAAATCGAATTTCGGGAGGGTCGTTATCGGGAGAGACACAGGTGCGAGATTTACTTCGCCAACGGCTTCGTTGCTCCCGTACTTTGATCTCACCGAGGTGACTTTAGTTTTTATTTTGCCCGTGTGTTTCTCTTTCTCGTCTTCTTTAGTTGATATTTTGTAGTACTCGGTGTTTAAATTGGATTTTGACGAAGTCGCTAACTGTCTAACGGACTCCGTGCTTTCCTGTAAACGAGTTTTCATCTTTAACAGTTCCGGGACCGTCGGTACTTGAAGTTCCTTATTAGGTGGGCCCCTGGTTTCCCGGAGGGTATAGGGATTCGCTCCGGTGTATTTCGACAATAAACCGTCCTGTCGTAACTTTCTCGAGACAATGGGAATTTTCTTGGCGTCGTTAACAGGCGAACCGTATTGTTCTATGGTGTCTAATATTCTCCGCGCCGTCTTCCCCAGCACTAAATTCCCATTCTCTGTCTTATTAACGGGTTTAATATGAATGGAATTTCTTAGGGACGTTTTCAGGTCCTGCGAGCTTCTACCCAAACTGCGGCCATATGCCGACGCTCCGCCGTATATAGTTTTCCCGTTATAAAATGGTGAATTAATAATTCTTTTCGTGGAGATTGTTTTATCGATGAAATTTGGCGAACCAAAAGTGGAGGCGTTGAAATTAGGTCTCCTCGAACTCAAAGAAGTGTTCATGTTGGGGCTTCTTTCCGAAAATAGTGACCTATTCGACCTTACATCTGAAATGATAGAGTACATATTGTAATTCGTCTAAGATAAATATCTTGCCGTTATTATTATTCGGGATAATAGTGTCACATAAATTTACAACAAATAAACTTATCTCGCGTTTAGGTATTAACAAGAATGACGATGAGACACTTGATATTTATCAGGATGTTATTTACTCTTGAATTAATCAAATTACATAGAATTCGCAACAAAATCAATAAAAAAAATACTTTTTTTTAGGTTTTAATCAACTACTTCTAAAGTTACTTTAAAAAAAAACTACAACAGAGTACATATTAAAAGTTTAAACACTCAACCTAAATTAACTCAAATCATTTTTCCACCAAAAATTCTGTAAACATATTACAATAATTTCAATCTGTAGCTACCACTAAAAAAATTGTACTGCCCCCTTACGTTATATATTTGCCGCCTAACTTCGTTAAATTAAATCAACCAAAGAAAAAACTAACTCACTTGACTTATGAAACAGAGACCTGGGATTACTCGGACTGGTTTGCATGGGTGAGGCCTGCTTGGAACTCTCCTGGCTCCCACAAACTTGTTCCTTGCTGCCGATCCTCACCACGGAAGAATAACCACTTGTAGATTCTTCACTATCGGAATGTCCGTTTAATAACTCGTTGCTACTGAATGTGCCCCGTGTGCCACTCGCTGTGACGGTCGTGGCGCCGCTAAGTAATTTGTGGGACTTCAGACCAGACGGACCAGCCACCGGTTCGGGGATTTTGTTGAATATATGGTTTGACACACTGTTTGGTGCAGGGTTGCGAGTTTCATTGAAGAGTACATTATTACGTTGATTTCCCCCGTCCCCTGCAGGTAACTTTGCCTTCTTCGAGGGGGGCTGTATCTCGGAAATGTCTTCGTCTTCGAAAACCTCATCACGCCTCCTTATAACGGGCCTGTTGTCATCTTGTTTTCGAAACCATTTGGATAACGGGGTATTACTTATTATAGATTTAACTTTTCCAACAAATGACTAAAAAAAAAGAAAAACATTTTGGTATAACCGAGGGTACAACTGAATGGTAGTCGAACTTAAAAATCACATCTCAAGGTTGAACAAATATAGGTTACTTCAGGTGCAAAAACCGTTTACCTGTAGCACCTCAACAATAACTACTGCAATAATGATAAGCACAGAGAAATTTTTAAATATTAAGAAACGTTCGGTTATAGCTATTTATAGAGATGAGAACGCGCGAACATCGTATAAAGAACGCATTATTATAATACCTTGTCACTATCAGATTCCCTCAAGTAAGTATTATGCACTGCACTGTCGTTAAGGTCCTTTTCCATGATTGCACTTAACTATTAAAAGCTTACATTCAAATATAAATATTTTCTTATAAAATAACACATTTTCTACGATACTTTCACCACACGAGGATTAAATATGGCGAACTGATGTGAGATGTGAGGTAGTTTCAAACTAACCTCCAAGATGGAAGCTTCATCAACACTTTTAAATACAGGCGGGAAGGAAAATCGGTGCTCACTATTTCTCATAACTGGCGTTTCTACTTACTCATAAACACATTAAACGTATTGTTCAGGTAAAGTTATTAGCAAATAAATTAGTAAATACTTAAGAGGTTCCTAAATGATATTAAGTAAGGTCGCGCTTGAGCAGGTAAAGTAGATAATCACTAACATTCAGTACCAATCATATTTGATAACATTTCTAAGAAAATATTAATGGTATAATTAAATATATTTCTACCTGAATAAATAATATTAAACAAATTGTAATTATTGGATGAAAGTAACTTTAAACAGATATTTTGAAAATCGTGGGCTGCTATAAGTATAGGCAACTTTTTATACAGGCTTACGTTGTTTGTGTTGTCTAGTAAAAGTACAGATATATTTAAAATAGGTTTATAGACATATGGAAATAAATAAAAATGTATAATTTTTTTCATACAAAAAAATAGATTTCCATGGAAGAAAAGAAAATTTAATTTTCTATTTAAGTTATGAATCAAAATTCATGGACATGATTTATAATATATGTATTTATAAATGCATAAAAATGTCCTTATCTTTTCTGGGAACGAAATTAAAGTAATTATCATATTTTATACATTCCCCACTTAAGTACCCACTTACTGATTAAGAAATTACCCAAAAATTTACAAAATTAAATTTAATCGGTCCCAATTATTTGTAAACATTGTGAAATAGCATTAAAAATTATATAATCTGCAGAATTTGTATTAGCAAGAGCAATTATGGGTATACTTATACTTATTGTTATTCCTTACATTTCAGTTTCTTTGTAGTAAAAATAATGGGAAAGTAATAAAAGGAATATCTTTTTCGTGTCACCCTTCTATTTTGATGCGTTTTTATGGTCAACTAGGTACAGTTCGGTTTCTGTCGTATATGGTTGCTCATGTAAAAACTCGGTCAAAAGCTGGATTAACACTCGACTTGAATATTCATACAAAGATAAAATCGAGGAACTTGCGTCACATTGTTGTTATTAAATATTATTATTTATGTCCGGGATGTATGAATGAAAACTATGCAAATATGAAATTATGAAGACCTACTTAACTTTAATTTATCTTCTAATGTACAGTGGGTTAAAAAATATCTGCATTTAATTGTTTACGTACTCTAAAAATCAGCAAATAAACTAAAAGGTAGGTAAGTATTTGTAGTTTATTCAAAATTTCGGTTGAGTAAATCTATTTTTTTTGTGGAAATAGTAATAAATTATTTGCTTTACTTCATTTCCAGGAAACATTTTTATACAGATATTTTGTAAGTCAAAATAAATAAATATCTTTATAAATATACAGTACTTACTTTACATGTTGAGTTATAGAAATTGTCCATAAAATAATATCTACATTATAAAAAAAGTTCTTGCTTTTCGACACATTTTATGAAAACTACATTATTTTGTGGCAACTTTGACGGTGTCATAATGTTTACAATTTCGTTATGGAAAAAATTCAACAGACTGGAATAAAATGTCATCGTCGAGACGTCCGCACAAAGCATATTTTAACGAGATATTTGAAAATTCTCAATTTTTCTCATTATAATTGTTTTATAATACCGAACTTGCCTAATAAAGTGTAAAGTTTCATTTCATTCCTACCTTAGATAAACGACTTTATCACTATTTCTTCCTGATTACTATTCTATAGTTTTTATTGTTTATTGAGATCATTTGTTAATTCCTTAGCAACAGCCAATCAGATGTCGCATACCTTAGCAACCACTCGAAGTTTAACTTACTTTGATAAACCGCCGATAGAGGGATATAAGTTTTACTAAAGGCAATAAACGTGAAACACAATAATTTTCAAGTTCAAGTAATCACTATTGTTATATTAACCATCCAGCGAGTTATAATCAATATAACAGAACACACATACATTTAATTGCAAACAGCAGGGCCTTAGACCAGTTATTAATTGTTACTAATTATCGTTTAATAATCTAGTTCATGGAACCGATAAAATCATGACTTAAATACAGATCAAACCGATAGTGGCTCAAGTAACGGCAATACGCTTATTAGTTTTCAGCCCACGGGAGAGTCCGAGTGTGCTGTGGAATGCGTGTATCGCTTTCATGAAAATGTCGCTCTTTAGATGATTTAAGAAAATTTACGTTAATTATTTATTTGTAAAAAAATCGTCTTGGGAATAACATGATCAAGGCAAGGTTATTTCAGAAATATACAATTAATTGAAAAGTATATGTAAAAAGCAGAAACACTATTTTATAAACAATAAAAGACATTATGTGTTTCTTTGACATTATAAAAAGAACTGACGAAAATACTTAAAACATATTTTTAAATAGAGATAAAAATGTTTTTTTGTAAAATATGACGATATTAAATTGTGTTCTAGATTCTAGAATAATTAATATATACATTTTTGTTAATTCGCAACTTTTGCACCAATTTCAAGTTAATATTAACGATATCAATACAAGATAGATGTATAATTCAATATTGAATGAAGCTACACCTAAAGATACCGGAAATTCTTGAACAATTACAGTTTTATAGTCATCAATTAATATTGATGTGATTCCATTGCGTTTGAAAGAACTATGTTGCAAGCAAGATTATTAAAATATCCTCAATTGACGCGCATCCCTTGGAATAGAAAATATTGCACTTGAGTGCACAGCCGGTGCACAGTTAATTTACACTTTTCATTAATATTCAGAACATATCGGTTATAACAAAAAAATGGAAAGTGGAGATAAAACTCGTTGCAGTGATTTAACTCACGCGATTAAAAAATATTTTTACATACCTAAATATGGTTTCCGTAAACAAGGTTTATATTCTTATTTCCCCCATCTTCTGGCTAAAAAATGACGTTTTTGTATTAGTTCCGTAGAATAACTACCATACTATGTACCTACTTATTTTCAATATGGGATTTATTTTTGTGTAACGTTTAGTTTCTTTTTCTGTACGTCTATTGAAATTAGAACAGCAGATTGATTGAATTTAAAAAGTTATAGCAGATTTTTTATTTCAGCCAATCAGCTGCCTTGAACGATATAATAAAAGGTAGGTCGATGTTGTCATATCTAGTTCCGAAATTAAACATTGGGAAGTAAATTTAAGAAGTTTCATCATTTATTTAATAAAATGATTCTCGCAAAAGCGAAGTTACGTCTTTAATTTCATTATTATTTAATTTTATTTAAGACATTTCTTTTATTGGTGAAAACTTCTGAAACTATGGCACCTCTGCAACAGAACTTTGGCAACGCAGCATTTATCCTTGTCTTACGTATGCATACGCGTCCCTTTATTTCTCACTAGATGGCGCACATATGATAGCGTCATCGTTCGTTAGTGAAGGTTTCGCGCGGTTTTTATTAACCCTTGTTTGGACTGTCGTGTGGATACCCACTAAACATTTTTCAGTTTCTGACATGTTTCAGAAACGTTTCCATTTTTCTTGAAACGTTTCATAAAAAATCCATGCAACGTTCTGGTAACGTTCTAGAAGCCCAAGATGTCCTCCCCAAAATACGTTTCCAATGAAACGTTTCAAAAAATTGGTTTCAGTAACATTCTTTTTATGTTCCATTTATGCCTTCGATATTTTTGTTTTACGTTTCAGTATATTTTCAGAAATGTTTGAGTAACATAATAATTTTAGTACCATATTGTTCTCATAATGCTCTCAACTTTAGATCATTTTCATTTCAAAAGCGTTTTTGAAATAGTATAAATAGTGTGAGTATTTTTTTAAATATCTCTAATAAGTACTCCTTTGTGATATTTTTATTTGTATTGTGAATGACTTAATTCGAACTAAAAAAAGTTACATTGTATATTAAAAAAATAAATATGCTCTTCTAGTTTGGGGATGCGGCAACTTTTACTAAGAATTTCTTTCTTTTTGAGAAGCCACTGAAAAAAGTTTCTAATATGGTTTATGAATTTTGCCATTCATCGTACAAATAAAAATATCACAAAACAATATCAGAAGCATTAAAAAAAAGCTACACATTTTATATTGTTCAAATACGCTTCTGAAATGGAAATTTTCTAATGTTGAGACCATCATGAATATGGTAACAATGACGAACTGATAATTAGAAAAAGTTAGTTATGATTATGAATCTTAAAATGGTAGGAACATGAAAAACAAATAACATTACTGAAAAATAATATAAAGTTATAATTTCTTCTACGCATGGTCAATATTACATATATCCTTTGAATAATAATAAATTATACAGCAGAAATAAGTATACAAAATGATATCTTGACAAAGATATCTGTAGGTATACCTAAACTCTTTTATTTAAGCATGCCTATACACATAAACAAATATAAACATTTGTACAAAATGTAAAATAAATGATGTCTATTTCACTTGATTCATCCATATTTCAAATAGTTCTCACTGACTAAGTAGTTGCTCTTCAAATTATATCGAAACGTATACAAAGTTCCATGTTCCATTTTCTTAGTTCTTGTCCCTTGTCCTCTTGTCTATAATAGGTAGTGGGAGTGGGTATAAATAACTATGTTTAGGTAGATGTGACGCAAAATTGGAAATCTCTACACATATCGTTTTAAACATTTTGCATCAATATTCATTATTTTATATGCACCTTACAATTACCACAACTGCACACACTACCTACAAATTATCACATAAAATAGCGTCAAAGTAAAGATGAATAACAACGAAACGAAGCAAACTGACAAACCGCAAACCTAACCTAACATAATACGAATTGAAACGACACACGGGAAACAAATAAACTCGGGCTGTTACGCGCAGTCTACGCAAGTCACGAACATACATTTTTTCTAGACTTGTGTTAGAAATATGCCACCACATTTTTTTTCTAATTATGTCTTTATATAACAAAGGCAAATGAACTAACGCTTGAGAAGGATTGGGGATTGAGAGCAAAATTTAACTAATGCCGAATGTTCCATAAGATAAGCAAAAATAGCAAAGGGTTGTTCGTCTGTTATGTTTCCGAGATCGAAAGGGAATGTTTCGAGTAATGTTTCAAACTCTCTTCAATTGTAACGTTTCGGCTATGTTTCACTAAATAAGTTTTCAAGTGCTACATTTCTGTAATGAAACAGAAACGGTTCTAGTTAATGTTTCAAATGTTTAGTAAAACATCTCACTTGCAACGTTTCATTTACGTTTCGTGTTTAGTGGGTAGCGTAATAAATTGTTCGAAATAAACGTTTCTGTGATTATTAAATGTTAAGTGAATATGTGCTAGTGTTATTGGAAATGTATTTAAATTAAAAATTCAACAGGCACTACTCTCAAGCATTTTTAGATGGAGATTATTGGACTATGAAGAAGTTGACTTTATGTAAGAAAGTAAGTTTAAAAACAATCTTTTATAATTTCTTTGGAAACGATACTGTTTATTTTATAAAATACGTATACATAGTGGTTAATTTCTAGTGTTTTTACGGATTACAGATACGTATCTTTATATCGAATCTGGACATTTAAAAACATGTAAGAGGGTATCTAATGGGACTTTGTTAAAGTTTTTATGGCTTTCCCACGTACTTAACGTTTAATAATTACTTTCTCGACTATTTGCATAAGTTTCAGGATATTGTCGATTCAAAGAGAAACAGTTCCTCACTTATGAATTTTCTAAAGAAATTTTTTCTTGGAATGGTCTAGGTCTGGGAAATTCGATTTTATCTTTTGTAAAACCATACGTCATGCTAGATATCTTTTCCCATGATCAATAAAATGATTAATTAGATATACTTTTTATAAAACCCTTAATAGATAGACCTAATAGACCTTTCAATGTCAATATGTATCGTTCATTTACGTGGTATTGTATATAAAATATTGTTCTTCATTTAAATATTTAAGGAACTTAACTATATGGTAAGAAAGCCTAAATCCGTGTTTATATTTGGCGTGACAGTAAACAGAAAGACAATGACTGCGGAAATCCCCTTAAGGAACACTTACCTCTAGAAAAATGTTTTCTGGGGGGGACCTAAATACATAAATTGTGACAAATACCAGTCTCGTCTTCTTACATCCGTATTAACAACTCATTTCGGAAAAATTCGTGCAAATTTACATATAATACCTACGAACAAACCCACTATGCCAAATAAACTTTCTCCAATTTCAATATAAGTAGTAACTGATATATCATCATTTTTTTATAATGTTGATTGTTGAGATTTGTTCTTAGAGGCTTCCCAGAACAAATGGGTACAGTAACTGTTAAAAAAAGCATTTATTTATGTGGAAAGTTGTGGAAATATTAATAAATTAATTAGGTATAGTGTTGATCGGTAGTTAAGTTACCATAAGGTTCTACGACTAACGGACTTGAACATAATGGAATATGCTCAGCGAAAACTACTTTGCTAAACAGACCGACAGTTAGCTTACATAGAATAACTTGCGTATACAGTTGCAAACTATCATAGTTTTTCCTATAAGGTTCATCTAAAAATAGGCAAGTATTTCGCCGCTTCATAAAGCGATGCAAATTTCTATTGTATATTGGCATCAGGATTGAATTTTATCGGTCGAACATATTGTTGATGTTTTGCTTACGTGTGTCGTACTTACCATTTTTTATCTAACGAATAACTTGTAGTTTGTTATTTATTACTTTTCAAACAATTGCAACGACCAAGAAGTTACCTAAGCAATTATTTATTAATAAATTAAAATATCTCAACACGTTTTTATTACGGATGTGACTAAAACCTAAAAGTAATCTTCTATTTTTGGAAATCTCTTGTGGAAAAGCCGACAGTATTCGATTAGGTATATATTTTTTAAAGCTTCTTATCCGACACGCCTAGTTAGTCATTTTTGCTCAATGGAAACCGCGTGTTACTAGAATCAGATATGAAACATGAAAGAGATATAACAGAAACGTAATTATGATTTTATTTATTACAAAAGTCATATGTGTACATTTCGCTGCATCAACTCAAGGTGGCAGATTTTGCAATTTGCCGTTGCAAAATATGTATATCGCACATATCAAATATATTATCTGTAATAATTATATGATTTATCTTGCCCATTGTTGGTATACTTCCTTTCCGGTGTTTCGAGATCTTTTACCTTGATTTCATTTCTGTCAAACAACTATTTAGACATGTTTTACTTAACAAGCGTTACCTGTTTAACCCTCGCATGATTCATGTTAAAATTACATTAATAATTGTTTAAATATTACATGTATCGTTTAATATTATACTGAGATAAACAATATTTGCAACAATGTAGATAAATTCATTGTTTTCTAGTTATCTAGCTGTCAGAAATCTCTGTTCGTTCGCGAAACAAAATGTGTCAATTCGTAAAATCTAGGATGCCGTGGAAATTTAGAAAAATCTGATTTAATTCATCAGCAAAGTCTCTTTTCTTTATGAGACACACAAAATATTATTAAGAAACGATTTTCAGGATGAAAAACGGAGTATTTGTGTAATATTCTAATGTGTTGGACCTTTTCGTCAAAATATTATTTCTAATGCTATTTTTTAAAAAGGAGAGTGGCTATTACAGGCAAACTAACGATCTGTCAAGGTTTTTATGATCGCTTCTTTATTTACGACTTTATTTACAACACCCTGTACATGTTTCGCAATTAATTTTATTCATTTATGCCTCCAAATATGTTAGTTAAAGTCCAGATTTAATTTTTGAAAACATGTTTCTATACGAAGTAAAAATATGCTTAATATTAAAACTAATCTTCAGTATTGTTACCTGCATATTTTAGGGCTCGCCCTAACATGTTATTAACTACATATTTTAACCGGTCCCCTAACTCCTTTGTCATGAAAAAGTTAAGATTAGGCCCATAATGTATTAGTCTGCATTTTTTGGATGCCTTAACGGAGACAAGGAAGAGCATATCAGTTTGATGGGTACCATGAACCCTTGTCTGGGCGTAAACAACCTTTTAACATTTTTGTCCCTCGTGCCATATCAATAATTGATATAACATAATTATTATGTTATTTAATCGTAAAATACAGGGTGTTAGGAAGTATGTAACAGATTCCGACAGATGTTTTTCGGCATTTAATTTGTCACAGCCGTGTCCCAATAAATCAAAACGACGCAGATTTAATCGTCGTGAAGTGACTTTCTCTACACACAGAAAACTCATACAAGAATGTCCCCGAATAATAACGTTTTGTAACTAAAACTTGGAGCGATTTTCCCGTACTTATGTAGTACCCAGTTTAACATAAAAAGAGAGATCGTTATTAAAGTGAAATTTAAATTCGCCTACATGACGCAAATCGGCCGCTGTTACCTCCACATACCTCTTTTTAACTGGAAATGTACGTATAACACGTTGTTCGTGTGTTTTTAAATGCAAACGATGCAATTTTCTCGATCGGCTATTGCGCAACGTTTGACGAGACGGAAAAATTACCGCGGAAGTTTTTTCACGTCGAATAATTAGCGAAAACGCGGAACAATTCGTGTTCCGAATCGAAATTTTTCACTGTAAGGTTTAAAGTTCAGAACTATAACGATTAATTAGTAAATTATGAAATATTTAAGTGATTAAGTTAATTATTAATGAATTGATAATTGTCTAATAAATTATTGTACTTTCATAATAAATTACGTACCTAATTAAGTAATTAGTAAAGTAAATAACTACTTATTTCATTAATCAGTTGAGCTGTTATTACTTAGTACACTAATTAATTAATTATGTACTAATTTTAGTGAATTAGTGAACTGTTTAATAAAGCCATTACCTAATACGCCAGTAAATTTTTAAATCATAATGCATTATTAAATAATTCATTTACTTTTAATTTTCATTTATTAATTAAGTAATTAATTAAATCAATCAAATTTGTTTTCTTTTATTTTTTTTTTGTTATAAGTTACGTCTTAATTAATTAATGCATTAATTAATTAGTTAATTAACAAATAAAGTCATTTTTGATTAATTTCTCAGTTAAGTACTAATTAACTAATGTGGCGACTAATTAAGTAATTACTTAGGACACTAATTAATTAATTACTCCGCTGATTAGCTAGCGTATTTTTAAATTAATTCGCCAATTAAATCGTGTGTTAATTAAAAGTTTACTAATTAATTTGCTTTCAATTTTCATGTGTTAATTTAAATAATTCGCCAAATCCAGTAACCAATCAAAGTGACCGCAAAAATCGCCCGTTTTTTCACAATTCGCAGAGAACTAAAGAAAATAAATAAAAATATGGTTTTGGTTAGAAAATTAAGAATAGCATAGCTTTTAGTTTTTTGAAAATTTTCAAAAATCACCCCTATTTAGGAGTTGAAAAAAACGCCCAAAATGAAGAATTGAATATTACCAATAAATATAAAAACTATTAGTATGTAAATTTTAATACAAAGAAAGATTTATTCTCATGACTGAAATAATCATGTTGAATTAGAAAATCCACCCTTAAGCGCGCTCTGGGGGTGGAATCATCCCCAAAAATAGAGAATATCAGAAATAATTGTAAAAATTCCAAAAAAAAATATATTAAGATCATTCACATGCTAATAGTTTTTATATCCATTGGTAATATTCAAATTCTTCATTTTTGGCAATTTTTTTAACCCCTAAGTAGGGGTGATTTTTAAAATTTTCAAAATACTAAAAGCTACGCTCATTTCAGTTTTTTACGACAAGTAATTTGCGACCAAAAACATATTTTTATGTATTTTTTTAAATTATCTGCGAATTGTGAAAAAACGGGCGAAAATCACAGTTTTTTTGCGGTCATTCTTTATTTTCACTATTATAATAGACCAGTGTTGATAATTTTTGAAACCAAAAAAAATTATAGTAGGATGAAACCCATTGGAAAAGAAACAGAATATAACAGAAATGAAAGGAAAAATAATTTACGGGCGATTTGAGGTCGGGAAGGGGTGAGTTTTTAAGGGTAAAAAACGGTTTCCCTTGATTTCCGGAAAAACTACAAGTCTTATGGAAAAAAGTTAAATGGCAAAGTTGTAGGTAATAAAAAGATCTACAACTTTTGTATTCACACTTTTTTCACATAACTTCAAAATTTATGTGAAAAATTCAAATAACCAAGTTTTTGGTTTTTTATTTTTCTTTTACAAACAAATTTTTTTTTCACGAAATTTGGTGAAAACACCTATTTATGTCCCAAACACGCTGTAATTTTTTTTTATTTGAAATATTTATTTTTTCACCTTATTTTTACTTAATATCGAAAAAGCACCCTAATTTTCAATCGAAAATTCTCACGTCAAAATATCTGCTTTTTTAAAAACGTCGGTGGGCTTTTTCTTCGTTGAAATCTCTACTTTCTGATGGTGTAAAAAAATATATACATTACTATGGTAAGTTTTCTCAGGAAATGCAAAGAAACGAACTAGAATCCGAAAATTTTTTTCTAATCATTATGTACAATTTTGAGCTATTTATTAAAATTTACACTTTAATTACTCGAAAAACGTAAGATTCCATGTTACATTGATAAACAAAAAAATTACAAGTCGAAATATACTATTATAATTAACAACCAAATAAGTTAATAAAGTTAATATTTAATAAGACATCTACAATATTTTGAGAAAGTTGTAGAATCTTCTTTCGTTTCTTTGCATTTCCTGAGAAAACTTACCATAGTAATGTATATTTTTTTTACACCATCAGAAAGTAGAGATTTCAACGAAGAAAAAGCCCACCGACGTTTTTAAAAAAGCAGATATTTTGACGTGAGAATTTTCGATTGAAAATTAGGGTGCTTTTTCGATATTAAGTAAAAATAAGGTGAAAAAATAAATATTTCAAATCAAAAAAATTACAGCGTGTTTGGGACATAAATAGGTAAGTTTTCACCAAATTTCGTGAAAAAAAAATTTTTTTTTAAAAGATAAAAATAAAAAACCAAAAACTTGGTTATTTGAATTTTTCACATAAATTTTGAGGTTATGTGAAAAAAGTGTAAATACAAAAGTTGTAGATCTTTTTATTATCTACAACTTTGCTATTTAACTTTTTTCCATAAGACTTGTAGTTTTTGCGGAAATCAAGATAAACCGTTTTTTACCCTTAAAAACTCACCCCCCTCCCCTTCCCGACCTCAGATCGCCCGTAAATTATTTTTCCTTTCATTTCTGTTATATCCTCTTCCTTTTCCAATGGGTTTCATTCTACTATAATTTTTTTTCACTTTTTACCATTTTTGAAGGCTTAAGCACTGGTCTACATATAATGCCAGCTGTGTGTTTTGATATTCGCAAAACCAACATGGTAACGAATTTTAGGACAAGTTCATGGGAACAGAGAACGTACCCAAATACCAGCAGCTTGTTTTTGTTTTCGGTTGCAAAATTCTAAGGTTAACTAGAGGTTTGTCGTATCTAATTTTTAAGATTTAACTAGAATTTTGCTTTGCGGCAAAGGTCAGTTACACAATTCGATTATTGAACCGCTACCACGATTCAAAACCAATTACAATGCTGCATGAGAACAATGCTGGTGTTTAGTAGGAAGGAAGCTTCGTCTTAAGGCTTATTTATTTTGTGATAAAGATACCTACAAATCCTTGCTGTGCTCTTAATTTATGTTTACATAAAATTTGATTAAATAATCTACCGGTTCTGTGAAAGCTGTTTATATTGTTGGAGCTTTCCAGAAACTACGGTTTCTTCTACGAGACCATTCTGGAAGTCATATGAAAACTCGTTTCGGAATATCTATAGAGGCCTCTTGTCTTGTCCATCGTAAAAAATAGTCATTGCCTACGTGCAAAGCTTAACGAAAATCTGCACGTGCCACATAATTTTTCCGGAATAATTTAATATAACAAACGTTTTACCTATAACTGTAAAATTTATCTATGAACTTGATCAGAATTTAAAATCAAGATTATGCTACTAATTTTATGTTGTATTCGGGTTTATGTTATGTACGGGGTGTCCCAGTACTACATGTACTCGATGTAGCATCCACAGTCACCTGAGATCAATTAAGCAGATTTAACTGAACTCATCTAGATAGATAGATACATATTTTTATTCATTGAGACATAAAAAATGTATAAGAAATCTCCATCCTACTAGTACAGTCATTGAAGCTGAAAATCAGCTGTAACCTCCGAATTCTTTGAAACTGCATGGATTTGCATGAAAACTTAGAATAAGTGAAAAAAATTAAAAAAATTAAGTTTTAAGCATTTTATTGATAAAAATCTTGTTCAAGCACAAAGATTAAATAATGTTCCATATTCTCGAAGATGTTTTATGATATATTTGATCTTTTCGACCCTTTATTTAACCCTTAAAAACTACCCTTATGCAAAAAATAATGATAAAAAATTACTTTTTAAAGATTTGGCGTGATTAAAGCGTGCAATTATTTAAAATAAAAGTTACCTTATAGCTAATAAAAGAATTTTTCCCTACCAACCCTTAAAAACCACCCCTGTATTGACAAAAATGATAAAAATTACTTTTTAAAAGCTTGGAATGCTTTAACGGTGCAATTATTTAAAATAAAAATTCCCTCATTGCTTATGAAACAATTTGTATCTCATAATACTTTTCAACCCTTATAATCACCCCTGTGCTAAAAAAATTATAAAAAATTACGTTTTAAATCTTGGAATGTTATAATTGTGCAATAATTTAAAATAAAAGTTCCCTTATATTGTTTATGAAAGAATATATTACTTTTACCATTTTCAACTTATAAACTATACCTTTTTACCAATATTAATGTTAAATATTTTTATTATAATCGATTTTTAAATATAATAAATCATAAAAAAAATTGCTACGCTTCATATAAATAATCACACTAATTTTTTTTTACTTATATTCTATTTGTATAATATAATACGATAATATATAAAAATGAGAAAACCTATTTTGCTCCGAAAAAATGTCATTGGTTTTTTTACCATAACTCGGTTAATTTTGAAGCTATAGTATCCTACAAAAAAGCATTTTAAAGATAATTTCAAGAGCTGTAAGATCGTTTGCATATAAAACCTTTTAAGTCCTTCGTTTTTTAAAGGGAAAGGATCGAAGGGCTCGAGACAGGTCGTTTTTTCACTAAAATGGATACTTCAAGCGGCGATATCTCCTTTATTTTTTATGCTATAGGAATAAAAAAAGCAAAATATTTGTTGAAAAAAAGCTACATTTTTGTTGTCTATCATTTTTTACGTATCTTTCATAGTTTCAGAGTTATTATATAAATAAGGCAATTTTTTTTGAATAATGAAAAATACGTTTTCAACTTTTACCGTACATTATTAAAAAAATACGCATTCTAAACCGGTCTAACTTCAGGATCGTATGAAAAACACTAAAACAAAACTAATTGTAAAGGGTCTACGATTAATTTTAATTCTGATGGAAATGGTACAGCGTTTACTGCTCATTTTTCCTTAAAAAATATGAGCAACCCATCTGTTTTTGACGATAACTCCTTCAATTTTGCTCTAATTAACTTTTATAAGTGCTCATTTTGAAGGTCTTTTTGAGTACTACAAAAAACTCCAGGAGCGTTATACACGTAAAATTAATCCTTTTTCCGTTATTTGACGTTGAATACATCGATTCGAGTATTCCCCCCAAAACAAGTCCCCTTCCACTAACCATATTTCGCTTTGTATAGGACGTACAACACTTTTTAAAAAACGATTTTCTTTGTTTATTTATAAGCTACATTTTTGTTCATTACACTTTTTTTAATAAAATGCGTAGTTTTTGAGTTATTCGCGAAAAATACTTTGAAAAAGTGTTTTTTTTTTCTCAAAATTCCAAGTTTTCAATGGTGAATAACTAAAAAACTATTGATTTCTCGAAAAAATTCTTCGAATATTTTTTGCTCAAAATTTTATTCTCTAGCGTTATTTCTGAAAAAAAATATTCCACCCCCGAGAAGGGGTGGGAGTGTCAATCGGCGCTATGTGACTAATGTTCATTGACCTTTTCTCTAACTATCTGCCAAATTTCAAGTCGATCGGTTCAGTTTCAAAGAATTCGGAAGTGAAAAGCCTCAATGACTGTACTATACTTACGTAGATTGCTTCGTTTTTGTTTATTAAAAATAAAACCCAATTTTATTTTCGACATTTTGCCTTTTAAAGCAGAAATAATATGTTTTACGTAGGAGTCTCGAGTTCGCATAAGTTTCTGTGTATTCAATGGTAACTGCATGAAAAAGACCATGTCTAAAACGTCTTCGAAGAAAAAAGGATTCTTCTGGAACCCTGATCTCTGGGCACCTATTCCTTTACGCGGCGTCCGTCCCACCTTCTCCGTGGTCGGCGCGAGGAGCCACCGCGAAGATCCATCGGCGTAAAGAAGTCGGCCGTCCTGGTTTCCAACGGCAGTCTTCAACTCGTTCTTCCGCGGTCAGTGTTACCGGTGAACTCGACAGGTGCAAAGAACTGTTGGTTTGGTACCGCGCGCGATGTCTGTGTGTCAGTGTAGGGGCTCGCGGCCCTTGTGGCTACCCGCCCTTATCCTCCTCGGACTTACCAATCTACCAGCAGGTAAGCCCTCGCACTATTTGGCCCTTCTGAAGGACCCAGAACGGTCCTTTTACTTCGGCGCGATAACGGTCCTTTAAAGTTACTGTTTCCACTGAAAAAAATTGTACGAGTTACTCTTGACAGAAATCCGGCAGTGTTTTAGATAAATTTCGGCGACTGTTTGTTGTGTATTAATTATTTTAGTGGTCCCGTTAATCCGCGGAATAATTCTGACCTACTTGGGTGAAGTCGCTAATGAGATTCAGATTATAATTTTTAATTATGATTTTTAAGTCGTACAACCATAAGGGGCAATTAGAGTAAAGATGGTGTTCGAGGTAGTGGTTAATAAAAGTTATGTTTATGTTGGTTGTGCGGTGGTAATAATTTTTATTGAACAACGGAAACGCTTTGATTTCAGTTATAACTACTGTTTCGGTGCGATTTGGTATCTAATGGCGTTTCAAAGTAAACTATACTTTTCTCTAACTGTATTCACGCGTCCAAAAAGAAACTTAAAATTTTATTGTATCGTACAGGGAGGTGCCAAGAAATTGCAGAATATTTAACTTGTCTTGTGCTGTATAGTTTCCGGAAAATTTATAATTTACTAATTTTGAAGTGGTCAAAGACGACAGAAGTTATTTGTGGCATAATTTTAGTTTTTTTTTATACAAAATCAGACAAATTAAAAATACACATCCCAGGAAATATAGAGTTGGGCGCGACTTTTTGTTTCGGCAAGCTGAATTTATCACTATAAGTGCTAAATATTATGTACAATAACATATTAAATAGTTTCCACAGTCATAAAAATGGGGGAAGATTTTTTACAAGGTGGTTAATTGTATAATTTTTACATAAATTCACGTTTCTCGCTTATAACTTTTTTCCGTTCATTTCCACGAGAAAACAGCAACATACTTTTTTTTTTTCGTTTTCAAAAGACCTACAAAACTAACCCTCGAGCGTCAAAAAATAATGATTAGATCAAAAGTAATAAACTGAAGTTTATTTATGACTTTTGAATTAAACGTTTATAAACTGTATTATTATTACCAGAACGTTTTGGCATCGCATCCTCTCATTCATTATCACTGTCTAATAACTCACACGAAATCTGGAATCGGTAAGTTAAATAGTTTACAAGTTATGGCCTTATAAACAAATTAACTAATTGTTAGTCTGGACGATCCCGAGGATCTTCCACAATCGCACTGATTTTTTTCAAGGTAGATTTCATAATAATACGTTTAATTCTATCATTTTTTTTTAATTTCAAATTTGCAACCTGGAAATTTTTTATTTTTTTCTAGCCTTACTTGCAAAATGAAATATACGACGCACAAGCGTGATATAGTTATATATTATTACATATTCGGAAAGCTTACGAAAAGAGCTTCAAGTTAAAAAAAAATCGTCAAGATTTGTTGAAAACAACGGAGTTACCGGTTTCAGATTTATATTAATTTGAATTAAGTACCTTTTCTAGCAAAAATCTATTATTAGGTGCTTCTTGTAAAAATCTCTCAATTTCCTCTTTGGTTAAAATTCTTGACATTTTCGAACGGTATCCAACTGATTTGCTTTTCAAATATGGCAGCAATTTTCGAAATTTTTTAATATTTACATTTTTTTCGCATTCCGTGTACTTTTTGACATGGAATATACTCACCATAACATCGAAGGTATAATTTTATTAATTTTATGTTCCATATATCCCAGTAATACCACTTCGGACACTTTTTGAATTTTCTTCGAACTACACCACCCTTTGAATTCGTTGTAGACAATCTCGTACTGTCTCGATGATTTTTTGGGGATTAATTGTGAAATAGTACCTTGTGCCGCTTCCAATACTTCCCCTGGTAAATGCTTGTCTTCACTTTTCGAGCTCATTTTGAAATAAACTCTTAGAATATGAATTACAAGAAATATGTGGACTTCTGAGATTTTTTGAAAATCATTCAAGTTCATTTTAAAAAAAAATAAATCATTTTATGTATAAAAATCGTACTTTTTACTAAATTACGTCCTATTTTATAACTGTTTTTAGTGTAGTTTCTTTGACATTTATAATTTCAAGGAAAAAACTGTAATTGAATAAATTAACCGTTTGCATTTTCTTTGCGTAAACTATTAACTCAAAATATATCCCGTGGCAGTATCTAACTACCTGTATAATAAAATGAATTCAAAAAGGAATATTCTCAATAACTAGTTATTTGTCCTGTAATAATAATGTACAATTATATTTTGCAAATAATGGTAAATATTCCAACATTCACTAACATTAAAATTTAACCTATATCCGAAAATAATCGATATTAACATTTTTTCAACTTTTACTTGAATACCAAAAAAGGTCAACAAGTTTCGTAAAACATCCATTCAAGAACGAATAAATTTTTTATGCAAAGGTTTCGCTGACAGCTAGACTGCATATTTAATTTTGATTTCGTCCAATATTCAAATTTAAATATGTATCGAAACAGCCCGATCCAATAACGAATTCAAATAATATTCCGTGTAGAGCCGTCAGGAATTTTTTTAAATTCATCCACCCAAGAAGGTGTGGAATAGAAATAGAGAATAACAATAGGAGGTTGAAATGTATGCACCACAGGTGATGTTAACGTGAAAAAAATGGATCACCTGTACCAAATATAGTGTCTCTACACCCCCTTTCGTTCCAAATATGTCTGAGTCACATCCGTTTTCATTTCCGTCTATTTCACATGCTAGAATATATCTAGTCGGGGATAAACATCTTGGTACTTTTATTAAAGGTATTTCAAAATATATAAAAAGTTTATGTCCAAATATTATTGCAATAGCTGTGTCGGTAACTCTTCCAATATTAGGCTGCCTATCATTTTCCTCCGGCCAATCGCGATCTAGTTTTAAGATAATTAAAGAGTAGGGCTATTAAAACATTCCTAAACATCGTTTCTAAAAAAATAACGTACCCACCTAATCTGTTTTCACTCGCGGTATTGGCAAATATATTCGAGAAGTAATTACTAGGTTGCCAATAAAAATCCTGAGATATTTTTGGCCAATTATGTTGTGAAACCATCGTTTTAGAAATTCCGCTAAAAAGAAAAGTTTCAGGAGGTTTTTCTGAAGTTGAAGTGAAATAAATAAGTATCGCAGTTGATAGAAAAATATTGTAACGAAATCGGCTTAGTGTGCTTTGTTTATGCACTTATTTAGTTTATTATTTTATGAGATGATTCTGGAATATGTTCTGTTTCTTTCTATCATGTCCTGGAAGCTTAGAGATTGTTCTGTACTGTTCGTAGAAACCCATGGAAATTTCGTGAAACAGACAAACGACCACGGGAGAAGTCTTTTAGAGGTTAGCTTGTAATTTGTTATTGAGAAGCGTCAAAGTTCTAAATAAAGGAAATTTCGTACATTTTTTAAATCTACAAAACAGATTTTAATGCATACAACTTTATTTCCAAGCATTATTAGAGCGGAATTGCAGCGATTTGAGGTACTATAGTGTTTATTTAAATATGAACTTCGTGAAAAAACAGTTACCTACAAAAGAATGTCAACAAGGAGATCTGTCCTGGTACATACGCAAAGCGTGATTATCATACGCTCACTTTTACAAGCACAATTATAATCGTCATCCACGTTTTGCAAATTATTTTCGTACGGTCTGTTGCTGAGAAAAATCTCTCAGATTCGGTCTAAAGTTAATTTAGGCGGCTTTCTTATGAACAAATAGAAGAATGTGAAGCTATCAGTTTAATTTAAAAACTAGGTAAATAGATTTGCGTCCCGTTAGTTTTTGCTTTGTTCGGTAGCTGTTTGTTTTTATAATTTGAACCTGTGGATCTCGGAATATATTGTTTATTAGAGGAACTATGGCAATTTGTATACATGGAGATATTTATACACAAACTCTGTACTAAATGTTTAATTGTTTCACAATTTGATAAGCAATTTTTGGAGATCGATAATTTGATTGAAGGGACAGCAATTGGCTATGAAATCGGATATTTTTTTGACTAGATCGTTTGGTGTTCAATATTGACTGTGGCGTTTAATTAAAATCGACTTAATAGTTTGTATACAGGGTGATTGACAACTCGTATACATGTAAGTATACTTAATTCGTATCGGGTGCAACTAGGTCCCAAGCAAATAGACAGGTACGTCGCTTTTCAAACCCACCTAATTATGTAGGAGAATTCTCTAATTATTGTTTACTTTGCTGTCATGGTATATTGTCATGTAGAACTTTCGTTGTTGATGCCCGATGCTGTAATTAAATATTAGAATAGGCACTTCTGGCTCACAAAAAACAACTAGCTATAATATTTATTCATTTCATGTAACATTGTTGAGAAACTATATACGTGAGCTTGGTTTAGGACAGATTTTTACATAATTTTGTCATAATGTTCGTGACAGTTTTAAGAAAACTTAGTTTTAAAATGGACGCAGAGGCTCGACTTACAAAACTCATTTATTCCTCTTCGTTGTTGTATTCTTTCACTCGAAGTCGAGATAAACACGATTCCGGTGTCCTAAAATCGAAGAATATTCACGGTTTAGGCGCAATATTGCAGGCTAACTAGAGAAAGTGCCTTAATTATACAATGAAGATGAAACCAACCACGTGTGATCGATTATTTCTTTGCCCGATAACGAGCGAGATCTCCGCGAACAAGGCACCTACCAACCAGAGAGAAAAGTGTTTCGCCAGCAGAACAGCTCGTAATTATATTCAGATAATTAAAATTTCCAATTTTTATAATCAGGCGACTCGGATAGTTAGTCACGGATTCGCAAGAGACAGGCTTATAATTTTTTTTTCTGCGCCCGATAGCGTAAACGAGTAAATATCGTACATTTTTATCCGTATTCCTAATTGAATAGAGTGCGTAAGGTCATTTTTCGCCGATCGACGTTAAAGGCGTAGTTTTGGACAGCTGTCAAGCACTAAAGTGTCACATTTACTGCCTAGGCAGTAGAATCATTGGTACTGCAGTGATAGTGATCTTAGGCCTTTAACAACTTTTGATCGGGATATCCCAAAGTATGAGCGTGGTCCTCTACCGCCATTATGTTGCGAAATTTCGTCGATTAACTTAATTTAGTCTGAGATAATTACGTCCTCTTAATAAACACGTTGCCACTCTTGACATTTACTACATATTTTTAATTACCACATTTAATTGCCAATTACAAAACTGTTTACATCAAACAGCTAATTATTATTATGCTTTTCCTCATAACATATTTTACTATGCATCGGCATGTTTTTTTTTTTAATTCCGGCATTGTAATAAAACTAAATTATTTACTTTCTAAAACGTTTCTTCGACATGAATTTATTTAGCCACAGTTCTTATTTAATATCATATTTATATTAAAATTAATAGTAATTTATTTCAAACTAATAAGCCGAAACGATTTCTTATTCAAATAACATGATAACACAAAGAATTTGGTATTAAAAATGGGTATTACATGATAAATACGTATGTTAATGTATTGCTCTTGCAATGCTTCCTTTGCGACGTTTGCAATGACCTGTTTAAAAGGATATTGTTCTCACTTCAATTAATAGTAACATTTCCAGTGTTTAGAGGACATATGTGTATGTAAATAAATCAGAAATTACCTCATTTATAAATGACTGATTAATCATAGATCGATTTCCTTCCAACTGCTATTAATTAAACATCACTGATTCTGAATATTTTAGATGTATACTAGGGTGGTCCAAAAAAAAACGAATATTTTTTTCCGTGTCTCTTGTGAAAATATGTCAGTATATCATGTTTTAAGAGCCCTCTCAAAAAATCAGCTCAAAAAAAATTTTTTTTAGAAGTCGCTCAAGATTATTAAAAATTTCCAAAATCGTCAAAAATTGAATTTTTTTTCTCGTTATTTTATCATTTTCTAGGTTGAAAAAAATCTCGATTCTGAAAATTTCAAATCGATATTTGAATTTCTAAAGGTCACTCATAATTATTTTAACTTTTAGACACTTTAATTTAAAAAAATTAAAAAATTATAAATATTTGAGACTCGGAATGCGGTAGTAAATTTTGTCTCGTGATTTATTTCTATTCTCTTGTTCTTCAAATTCAATAAAAAAAAATTGTTAGTTGATATTTATTCAAAAAAACATTTTTGGTACACTACTTTTAAAGTTAAAATAATTATGAGTGACCTTTCGAAATTAAAATATCGATTTGAAATTTTCAGAATCGAGATTTTTTTCAACCTAGAAAATGATAAAATAACGATTTTGGAATTTTTTGAAAATCTTGAGCGACCTCTAAAAAATTTTTGTTGAGCTGATATTTTGAGGGGGCTCTTAAAACATTAAATTAACATATTTTCACGAGACGCGAAAAAAAAATCGTTTTATTTTGGGCCACCCTAATGTAAACACTATAAAAAAGTTACACATAAATCGAAACTATTCTAGAGGAGTATTTGTATTGCTCTGAGAATTGCCACATATCTGCCTATCAAAACAATCCGTAGCAAGTAAAAAACTGTACCTAATTCTATTTACATCTATGGCGTTAATGAGGTGTATAATTATTTTCTATGATCACGTAAAAACGCTAGAGAAAGTCACGAACGAGATTTTTGTAATTTACAATTTAATTTACCCACCTATTACTTAACCGCTTGTGTGTAAGTTACTTTTTTACTTTTTCACTCGCAAGAATCAATTAGAATGAACATATCTCAGTTTTGTTTCATAAATTAATTATACGCGATTTTAATAGACTAAGTCAGTGGCAATGATTAAAAACGGCATATGTTGTTGATCTACGACGAATGTCAGCATAACACTGCCCAGGCATCGCATGACATTTCTCTTCTCTAGTTCCATCTACGAATAAAGCGGCAACACCTTATAGATCATTGGAATAGGGAAGAAGAATACATTTTAAAACGGAACATTTGGTATAACGTTCGATATCACCCCAGGAAACTGCCAGTTTGGTTTTATAAACGTGTTGCTATCGAATTCCAAATAAATCATACACGCAGGCCATCAGATACCCGCAATCCGTTCATCTTATTCTTTCCGCTGGAAACCACACGTTACGTATCGACGTAAGCATCAGTGAGTCTTGTTCCGCTCCGAAACCCCGACGCTCGGCTGCACTTCCGGTTGTTTGGGCCACGAGAGACTGCTGCAGATATGCACCTGCGGTGTAGCTCACGATAGCCCGGAGGCTAGGTACAGCTAACCGAAACCGATTATTTTTTTCATCTACTTACCTTCTCAAACGACTTAACGACCTACAGCGTGTTCGTATTTTCCATTACCGGCGCTAACGTCTAGAAAATAGACGTATTAAGGATAAGGAGGTGGCTTAGGTATTGCAGTTGTTAGTCGAAAAAATCTGCAAACTCGCGTCGGTATTGCAAGACAACCTGAAGGTTTCCGACTCGATCAAATATTCGTATGAGTTTTGTCTTATCTAATTATATCCCAGCTGTTGTTTTAAGAAGACCGATAAATTACAACGAATAGAAAGTTATTATTGACCATGTACTTTATTCGAAATGGTCGATTACCTACGGTTTTATAAAACAATAACGTTTTTCGTATCTATCGAAAATTGGTCACTTAACGAAGGCGAGTGAAATTTGCACGGCGTTTGTTTATCTTTTTCATCGCATTCTGAAGGTTTTGCGTTAGACAACTCGCTTTCTGAGTTCACAGTTGCCGCTTATGTTTGGTGGTGTTACGTAATAAATTTTAAAGCAGCGCGATGATTATGACGATGAATATACATCACTTGACTATATGCTAACAATGCAGCGGAAGAAGTTTAACGGTAGCTAAGCAATCTAAATAAAAGTACGACTTTCTGAATAATTTTCAACGTAAAAAAAGAGTTTTACGTTATACAATAAACTTATTACATATTCTGGGCAACGCGCTTGAGATTCTCATATGAGATTTGATGGAATGACACCACAGACATTAAGTTTCACTGAATAAATAAATAATTCGTTACAGTTGTGAAACGCTGAAGAAATGTTGATTATTGTACATATTTCATCCTTAACTGAATTTATAGTTTCATTGCGTATTGCGAGGTAACAAAAAGAACACGAACTGGTTGCCAGAGACGGAAGAAATATTAAAAGATTGAAAGTTAAGCTCGACTGCCTTAGACATTGACAATTGTCTATGACCAAATCAATTTCAGTCTTCGGTTCGGAATAATTTTCGTCACGAAAATTTCTGCACACAATTATTAAAAGTACTGGTGATATTAGTGAAAATTTTACTACTACTGATGGTTGAAACGTTGTATCATATCATTAAAATTTTATGATTGTTGTTTGTCGGTTTGTTAAAAAATGCGGACGACCACCTGCAAATGTGAAACTTTCATCAGGAGAATGCTCAAGCTGGACACAAATGTTGAAAATAATCTTAATGTTACTGAAAGTTTGTTATAACTTTGAAGAGATTTCCTGCTATACAGGGCGTTTCTTAAGTAGAGGGCAAAAATACAGGGGCCAAACTATTTTTTTTGTTATATAAAAAAAATCAGTTAATTTTTAATTTCTAAACCGTTTGAGGTAATTTAACCAAATTCGGTGTGTGTATTTAGTATGACAGTGGATATGAATCAAAGAATTACCAGCTTTAGAAACACATTGCACTCAAATGACGATATCACGAAAACTAAATGAAATATCAACAATTCAAGAACATGTGGTTACAGAGGTTATTACACCAGGAAAATTAGCGAAAATAAAAGAGAAACTCGAAAAAAGTCCTATACGCGAGATTATTGTAAAATTGTCTAAAGGAACATAATACAAGACATCTCTCGTCTCGTGAGTCAAAAACTTTTATTAGCTAACTTTTCTATTTAAACAAATGAGTGAGAAAAACAGTTTTTTCACGTATGTATAAATCATTACCATGAAAAATACTTTACAGCACTATACTTTCTCTAAACTGACAGATAAATAGGTCTTTTTTAAATATGCAACAATTTATTTTTTATTGTTTTTGATAATTCTTCAAAATATGCCAATAATATTATTACTGGTATCCTGCCGTATGCCAATATATTCATTATAATTATTGTTTATATCACAAGAGGTAGAACGTTAAGTATATAAGTCAGGTTATCGAAAGTAAATAAACGTGGTCTCGTAGCTCAAAGCGTTACGCGTTGTCCTACTAGTCTAAAGGTTCGGGGTTCGATCCCTGATGAGGTATGGTTTTTTTTCAATTAATATAATATTTCGAAGGTAATTTTCTATCGTCCACATTTCAAGACAAATATTTCCGCAACAGTTGCTGGTCACGAAGTTAATAATTTCTCACAATGTTGCCAAATATCTGCTGATTCGAGGCTTGCTAGATTGTTAAATTCTGCCAGAAAATCGTGAATTATAAAATACAAGGATATTTATAATACATAGGATTGCTCGATAAGCAGATATTTTCTCCACGTTAGTGGAGGTTGTGACGTCATCGCGGACCACTTCAGATAAATCTGCATACTCGCATTCTGTTATAAGATGTTTTATTTACTTTCTATATTTAATATGGGGTTGAAAATAATTTTGCTTAAAATATAAACTTTTTATAATCTGTAACGTGACTCCCGGTAAATAAAATTATAGTCAAGTTATACAAATTTCTATTTTTTATTAGCGAAAGGGATGTACATATTTTAAAGATAGCAAAAACTTAATATTGCAAGTTTTTAATTTAGATAAATATGAATGTTCCAAACTTCCACTAAAATATGAAAATTATTATTTTCTGGTTCATTTGCACTTTCAGATGTTATATAGAAATACTCATTTTACTGTGTTAAATCTTTTTAAATATATGTTTAAAGTTAGGTTATTATTTAAATGTGTACTAGTAACTTATTCCGTTGATATTTTAAAAAGAACTAAGCACATTAAATATTTTCTAAAGAATTGTAATAAAAAAAATGGTAAGTAGTAGGTAACAGATTTTTATTAAATAAAAATAAAACAATACAAATGATTAAAACTAGTGTTGTAAAGAGAGTACCAATGCTCTTAATGTGCATTTATGAAAATAATAATAATAATAATATGCTCCGAACAAGTTTCATTCACAAAATAGTAAATAGAGTTTCATTACAAAAAGTGGTGATATTTATAACCACTGGTGGCTGATAACATTTCAGGTATACGTCTAGGGCTGGCAATTTTTGAAAAACGATCGACGTATGACATCAGTGAACGTCACATTGACGTGTTCGATACATTAAAAGAAAAACATCAATGTTTCGATATCTTTTCGCATAACACAAAATAATATAAATAGGTAACTATTATGGATTTGTGGTATGGATAGAACTTCTGCCTTCTACTTTAAATATTTTATATTATTCTATTCTAATGTATAGCAGAAAATACAATTAAAAAAATATACGATAAACATTTAATACAATTCATTTTAATGAGCGAACAGTACTGTAGTTAATATCACAATGATTAGATATCATATTAAAATTACATTACATTACTTGTAAGCGTTGATAAATAAGATGTACAGGTATTAGTTTGTCTTCTTAAGATAGAACCGAGTTTATTTTCTTTCAGTGCTACTAATTTTTGCTTATTGAAAATTAAATTTATTTTTATCAACATAATTTTATTATATTACACATTAAATAAAAAGAATGTGATTATTAATTGATATAAAATCATAAAGGTACACAGCGATCTGAAACGCTGTCGATACATCGATATATCGGTTCTTCCTCTTTTCTTTGTAAC
>NW_019416735.1:230287-232365 GCF_000390285.2 Anoplophora glabripennis
TCCGCGAGATTATTGTAAAATTGTCTAAAGGAACATAATACAAGACATCTCTCATTTCGTGAGTCAAAAACTTTTATTAGCTAACTTTTCTATTTAAACAAATAAGTGAGGAAAACAGTTTTTTCACGAATGTATAAATCATTACCATGGAAAATACTTTACAGCACTATACTTTCTCTAAACTGACAGATAAATAGGTCTTTTTTAAATATGCAACAATTTATTTTTTATTGTTTTTGATAATTCTTCAAAATATGCCAATAATATTATCACTGGTATCCAGCCATCTGCCAATATATTCAATATAATTATTGTTTATATCACAAGAGGTAGAACGTTAAGTATATAAGTCAGGTTATCGAAAGTAAATAAACGTGGTCTCGTAGCTCAAAGCGTTACGCGTTGTCCTACTAGTCTAAAGGTTCGGGGTTCGATCCCTGATGAGGTATGGTTTTTTTTCAATTAATATAATATTTCGAAGGTAATATTTCATCGTCCACATTTGAAGACAAATATTTCCACACCAGTTGCTGGTCACGAAGTGAATATTTCTCACAGTGTTGCCAAATATCTGCTGATTCGAGGCTTGCTAGATTGTTAAATTCTGCCAGAAAATCGTGAAATATAAAATACAAGGATATTTATAATACGTAGGATTGCTCGATAAGCAGATATTTTCCCCACGTTAGTGGAGGATGTGACGTCATCGCGGACCACTTCAGATAAATAGGCATACTCGCATTCTGTTATAAGGTGTTTTATTTACTTTCTATATTTAATATGGGGTTGAAAATAATTTTGCTTAAAATATAAACTTTTTATAATCTGTAACGTGACTCCCGGTAAATAAAATTATAGTCAAGTTATACAAATTTCTATTTTTTATTAGCGAAAGGGATGTACATATTTTAAAGATAGCCAAAACTTAATATTGCAAGTTTTTAATTTAGATAAATATGAATGTTCCAAACTTCCACTAAAATATGAAAATTATTATTTTCTGGTTCATTTGCACTTTCAGATGTTATATAGAAATACTCATTTTACTGTGTTAAATCTTTTTAAATATATGTTTAAAGTTAGGTTATTATTTAAATGTGTACTAGTAACTTATTCCGTTGATATTTTAAAAAGAACTAAGCACATTAAATATTTTCTAAAGTATTGTAATAAAAAAAATGGTAAGTAGTAGGTAACAGATTTTTACTAAATAAAAATAAAACAATACAAATGATTAAAACTAGTGTTGTAAAGAGAGTACCTATGCTCTTAATGTGCATTTATGAAAATAATAATAATAATAATATGCTCCGAACAAGTTTCATTCACAAAATAGTAAATAGAGTTTCATTACAAAAAGTGGTGATATTTATAACCACTGGTGGCTGATAACATTTCAGGTATACGTCTAGGGCTGGCAATTTTTGAAAAACGATCGACGTATGACATCAGTGAACGTCACATTGACGTGTTCGATACATTAAAAGAAAAACATCAATGTTTCGATATCTTTTCGCATAACACAAAATAATATAAATAGGTAACTATTATGGATTTGTGGTATGGATAGAACTTCTGCCTTCTACTTTAAATATTTTATATTATTCTATTCTAATGTATAGCAGAAAATACAATTAAAAAAATATACGATAAACATTTAATACAATTCATTTTAATGAGCGAACAGTACTGTAGTTAATATCACAATGATTAGATATCATATTAAAATTACATTACATTACTTGTAAGCTTTGAGAAATAAGATGTACAGGTATTAGTTTGTCTTCTTAAGATAGAACCGTTTATTTTCTTTCAGTGCTACTAATTTTTTGCTTATTGAAAATTAAATTTATTTTTATCAACATAATTTTATTATATTACACATTAAATAAAAAGAATGATTATTGTTTATATCACAAGAGGCACAACGTTAAGTATATAAGCCAGGTTATCGAAACTAAATGAAGGTGGTATTGTGTCCTAAAGCGTTACGCGTTGTCCTACTAATCTAAAGGTCCGGGGTTCGATCCCTGTTGAGGTATGGTTTTTTTTCAATTAATATAATATTTCGAATGTAA
>NW_019416735.1:232465-263325 GCF_000390285.2 Anoplophora glabripennis
CTATGGCTAGAAATTGGCCTCAATGATTTGGGATCGAGGGGGATTATCCCTCTTTATCCTGCCTCATCTCGTGTAGGCCTGGACAGCCTTCGTAGGTGGGCCCCATCCGTCGTCTACCCCGACCGCAAATGCGGCCGGTGTAGGCGCTTTGTGGGACCTCCTTTTGTCCTGGCTGGGCCCCGCCGGCTAGGGCCCTTTCTTCTGGCGCTCTTCTTGCTTCGCCGGCTCGTCTGTGTAAACCCCGGGGGTAGTGTCATGTTTATGTGTGGTATGGTTGGGTAGGGTAGTGCGGCTATGCAGCCTGGGATGCGCTTTGCTAAGGTGGCCCTTAGGCTAGCGCGGGAGGGGAGGGGTAAGGAGGGTATGGGGGGTGTGTATGTGTGTGTGTGTGTGTGTGTCGTTGTCTTCGTTTCTTGATCCTGGCTGTCTCTGAAACAGAAAAGGTTAGCGGGCAGGGGGATTCCTTCAACGTTCAAAAATAAGTGTTTAAGTTTTTAAGAGAAATTTATCAGGTGAATTTTTTCTCTGGAGAATCAGTTCTCCTATTTTCAAAAATCAAGCCCCAGGTATACGTCTAGGGATGGCAATTTTTGAAAAATGATCGATGTATGACATCAGTGAACGTCACATTGACGGGTTCGATACATTAAAAGAAAAACATCAATGTTTCGATATCTTTTCGCATAACACAAAATAATATAAATAGGTAACTATTATGGATTTGTGGTGTATGGATAGAACTTGTGCCTTCTACTTTAAATATTTTATATTATTCTATTCTATAGCAGAAAATACAATTAAAAAAATATACGATAAAAATTTAATACAATTTATTTTAATGAGCGAACAGTACTGTAGTTAATATCACAATGATTAGATATCATATTAAAATTACATTACATTACTTGTAAGCGTTGAGAAATAAGATGTACAGGTATTAGTTTGTCTTCTTAAGATAGAACCGTTTATTTTCTTTCAGTGCTACTAATTTTTTGCTTATTGAAAATTAAATTTATTTTTATCAACATAATTTTATTATATTACACATTAAATAAAAAGAATGATTATTGTTTATATCACAAGAGGCACAACGTTAAGTATATAAGCCAGGTTATCGAAACTAAATAAAGGTGGTATTGTGTCCTAAAGCGTTACGCGTTGTCCTACTAATCTAAAGGTCCGGGGTTCGATCCCTGTTGAGGTATGGTTTTTTTTTCAATTAAAATAATATTTCGAATGTAATTTTCTATCGTCCACATTTCAAGACAAATATTTCTGCACCAGTTGCTGGTCACGAAGTGAATAATTTCTCACAGTGTTGCCAAATATCTGCTGATTCGAGGCGCGCTAGATTTCTTGTTAAATTCTGCCAGAAAATCGTGAAATAAAAAATACAGATAAATACGTATAGGCTTTAAGCAAATTAAATTTTTACTCGGGCATATTTACGAATTCGTAAAATAGCCCTGAGCCCCAGAAAAAATGCATCTTTTATACTTAAATTTTTTTAATTTACAAAAATGTCACAAAAATTATTGTTAAACGAAATATTAATTAAAATTTCAATCTCGGAATTATTTTACTATTATTAAATAAATAAATGAAGCTATCGTTCATTTAAAAAGTTATTGTTTTATATATTAAGGCAAAGTAAACTTGTTTTTTCAATATTTTGTTAGCTATTTAATTACGATTTAAATGTAAAATTAAAGTGAAAATTCATAAATTATTTTCAAATTCAAAAATGAGCACTTTTCTTGTTTTTTTGCAATAACTTTTTTGTTTATTAACCGATTTTAATTGAACAGGTCTCATTTTGAGATAATTTTACTACCTACAAGCTGTCTGTGAGTCACTTTTCGCTAAAATTGATGGATTTCCCTGCAAAGTGAAAAAACTATTTTCCTCACTTATTTGTATAAATAGAAAAGTTAGGTAATAAAAGTTTTTGACTCACGAGATGAGAGATGTCTTGTATTATGTTCCTTTAGACAATTTTACAATAATCTCGCGGATAGGACTTTTTTCGAGTAAAAATTTAATTTGCTTTTGGTCTATATGCGCAACGCAGTGCTGCCAACCGCATATCACTAAATTATTTTTCCTTCTTATATTATACTTTATTAATATGTTAATTAAATTAATCAATTTTGCCACTAAAGTTCATAGAACATTTTCTACAAAAATATTTTTTGTGCAACTGCAAAAATGCCCCGATGTTCTGTGCTACGATAACATTCCATTCGCATTGACAACAGCCACGCTCAATTAAAACTTCAATTAGGTGTACCGTTAATATTTTTACACCTCTGCAACTAGGTAAACAAGAACACATGTTCTGATAATCCGCGGTGTTATTATTAAATGTGTTACACTAGCAACAAATTTTGTACTAGATATTTTCAGCTGAACTAATTTTCTCTTCTGATTTTTCCAGGCGTTAGTGGGCAGCTATCAACGGCGTGTAGGTTCCCAGGGGCTCCAGCCCATTCCTCGGTCATATTCTCCGACGAAAACCTAGGACCTGGTGCTGTGGCGACCTACACCTGCGAGAGAGGTTTCGAACTTCTGGGTCCTTCGAGGAGGGTTTGCGAAAACGGAGTTTGGCTACCCGAAGGCATACCTTTTTGTGGTAAGTTTCAATTACGTACCGTTGTATGATCTTTCTGTTGAGATAATCTTAATAATTAATTATGGCAAAGCACTTGAGTGAGACTTGCAATCACCGGTAATCGTTATAACCCGGAATCAAAGCTCCACTGCCCTTTGCTCACCGTACTAACGGTACGACATATGCTTTGCTTCCTAAGAAACGGAGATAACAATTTTTCGCGTGGCGCTGGCCTGGTCTGGTCTGGCAACTGGAAATGTTTTACTCCAAAACGGTTATGCCGCACAGTACCTACGGACGAGCTATTTGAATAATTAAAAAGTGAGTTTGATAACTGTACCTCGTTCGAAGTTACCACGCAAATAGAACGTCATTGTTTTATAATCTGGTCTACTTCTGAATCGGAAGTAAGATTAAAATACTTACGCTTTAATAAAAATTTAGGTCAGGCCATTATTGTACGGAAGTAGTTTGTGGCGAGCGAATATCGGAAAGCAGGGGCGTACGCTGATAGATTCACAAGGAAAATTTGCCTTATAATTAAATAATAATAAATCTTACAGTGGGTGTAACTGAATTACTTGGTCAAAAAAGTTCCTGTAGTAAAAGCTTCGTCTTCGATTTCTACGCTGAACTTAACATTTACGAACCTAACTTCATCTAAATTGTTAGTTTATTTTTTTTCAATGTACTCGATTTTTAGCATTAGAAAAGAAAAGTGAGTTATTAATAATTCAATGGCATGTGAAAACCAAGAGCTTTAAAATAAATTTAGAGTAATTTTTCTCAAAAAAAGCTCGTGAGGAAGCCCTAAAGAAATAATTAAAAAAAAGTACATTTTGGATCATTTTTATAGGTTCTAGGAGTTTTGGGGACTACTAACTACAAAAGGCCCCTGCGTGCGCCAATGTCTTTCTACCTCGGGTGTCGAATGCGGTTAATTCCAAGAAAATTACGCAGGGGTCTTATTGGAATTCAGTCTCAAACATCGTACGGACTATAACTTAAGAGCGAAATGCGAAAAATTTCTTAAAACTGTAAATTAAATTCCTGTGATCTGTGATATAGGGTAAATTTCTAACACACACAAGAATGCCTGCGTTTGTAAACATAGCGGACGGTAACATGCTTTCTCCAAGTTGAAATCATAATCGTAGTAATGGGTTTTCCCACTAGCAGAGGCATGTAAATCTGAGTTGTCTACATAGTGCGTTGCACTGTCGGGTCATTGCAAAAAATCGGACGTAAGTTTTCTAATTACATACCGAACTGGACTGACAATAGAGATAATCGAAATTTCCTTGTTTTTTAATCGATATGGGACCTCAAAAACATGTTCTTTTTAGTTGTAGATTCACCGGTACCATTTGTGCTACTTCTTTTGTAGTCACCCTCTTATAATCCCTTCGAGTAGTCGTCCATTGGCGATTCAAATACATTTATTTGAATACGCTCGAAAATTTAGGCCGATTTCCAGCCTAGCACAAATTTTATTTACCCACGTTGCACGCTTGACCTACTTGACTAGCCTGTTCCGTTACAATCTTGTTACTCACAGTCGATGCGACATCGTAAGTGAAATTGGATATTTTCGGATTATACCGTTGACGTACGTACGTATGCGAATACAACAATACAAGCGACGACATCAAGATGAAATTGTGTTTCTCGGAAAAAGAAAGAGAAAATAGCCGGCATCCGGATTAAGGGACGTCGGTCGTTGCCTTTTGCACTACGTATGCATATATTTTAATTTTGAGTTATTTTATATGTACGTAGAACATATAAACGATTTTTTTTACAATTTTAAATTAAACAAACACTCAATCCTGTGATAAACCGTTCATTTTAGCCAAAATATCGCACCTCACGATATGCGTGCACAGTAATGGTGATGCTGTTCTACTCTACATGCTCCATTGTGTGTTCGTGGTGATTTATCAAATTTCACTATTATATCAATTCGTGACATATTGGAAAAAAATATGTTAATGGAAAATAGTTCCAAAGCTTGTAAAAATTCTATACTACAGCTACGTCTTTTTTAATCTGCATAAAATTGACAATGACGAGATTTATTAATTTAAATTGCCATTTTAACCGATATATGTGTATACAAAATGTTTTTTGGCGCTTTAAATTCTTTTTTGTCAGTGAAGTATGAAACATATTAAAGCTCTAAACATGTTGGTGCCAGTCCAGGTTAGAGATTTCTTCACATTCAATATATCCCTTACTTTATTAGATAATATAAAATTTTATTTATAACCAGTCCGTTTCATGCGCTCTTACGAAAATACGATAAACAGTTATTACATTTACTAGTAGCTATAATTAACATCTATAAAGCTAGATTACAGCAAAACATTTTATTGACTAGAATTGTAAATATCGAAATACTCGTATATATATTCCGTTACTATCTCTCGTGTTTTTACCTCTATTCCAAAGATATTAAGCTAATTTCTCCTAATGAATCTTATCAAATGAAATCAATGTTCTTCGATACCAGAAATCTGCAAACAAAAAGATACCTAACCTAAAGTCGGTCGTTCTTGGGGGTGAAAATTCGAAATATTTGAATTTATTCAATTTTCGTGGCTGAAAACACACATAGGTACTGTTGATGTTGCAGGAAACAACTAGGTACTCTATGGGCTACATGCCCAAGGAACACCAATTATCAGTAATATCTAATCGACGCTTTCTTCAAGAAAGGTGAACAAATCACTTGCGTAAAAAGTTGCTTATGTATCTAATTACTCCAACAAAGTGTTACGGTGTTTGAAACCCATTTTGTAGTTACGGCACATATCTTATACATTCTAAATTTATTCGTATCGAATGGTAAATATTTAGTACCCATCACTTAAACGGAATCGCTTAGAAATTCAACATCAGTTACCTAGGTCAAATAATGTAATGGTATTCTCTGTAAAAATTGTGTCGTTTTATCGTTTTCAATTTATCTTTTTTCTATCTACTTATTTGTCAAAAGCGATGAGCGAAGCCGAATAAAATAGATATTTGATATTTGTTTTTGAAAAAACTGTGGATTTTCGGGAAAAAACATTTTCAATTTAAAAAATGAATAAAATATTTTTTTATTCTTTAATTGATTGAGCTTTAAGTTTCAATTTGCTTTTTTTTCTTACTGCTCTACGTCCATTTTTCGCTAAGTTAGGGCCTTTTGAAAATTCACCTAAAAACTTAAGATTTTTTTTATCTTTTAATTTTTGTGCCTAGTTTCTAAACAACAAACATTTCTCGGAAGGTGTGGTCAGTGTCAATCATCGGGTCAATAAATCCTGACAACTACACACGAATTAGAGTCAATGTATTCACATCAGGGTTTAATTAATGCAATATCGACAATCGCTTTACATTCAAAACACAACAGAACGGTACACGTCATGAAATATCACTACGTTTGACAAATACTTATTACTGCAATCAGTTTTCATCGTTTTGTAAATATTGGTATAGTAATCGATATTTCTACAGATTATTACGAGTGTAATTACGGACTACAAACGGATTTTTAAATTTCTAATCTAGAAAAGGATTAGGGAAAATCGACCACAGTACAGCAATTCTTATTTGCTATAAATCATTGTGCGATGCTTTTGATTGGTCAGAAACGTGTTCGATTGACTAAAAACAACAAATATTTGTTTTGACAGTCCATCTTTTATCACATCGGGTCACTATAGTGGGTATAATAAATCTCCATTGCATAAATTCATACAACGACCTTTGTACGAAATACTTGCAATATAATTAATGACGACCGTAACTTATCGGGCATTTTTTAACTTCAATTCACAGTGGGGTCACTGGGACTTTCTGTCGGGCAATAAATTTAGCCATTACCCACTGACAGGTGTAAATAGTTTTACTACAATGAAATAAAACCACATGTTGGATTGCAGTTACTGACGTACATATTAGGCTAATAATAAGCGGTTAGAAAGATGTCCTAAATGAATTACTTTTGATCGATACCTATAACGGAGTCGTCATATTAATTTTTTTTTTAATTAACTGAAAGAATACGTCTTAAAGTTAAACATATCTGGACGGGAACCTTATTGACCGGTTCTGATATGTCTATTAATATTTAATTTATAACGTTTTAATATTAGTATTATTCTCCCAATGTTTTAAGGAAAGTACAGTGCAAATAAAAAATCATTAACTCTTTATTTTTTAGTACATAAATAATGTAAATTCCTTACAGTTATTTAAACAAAAAAAAGGTGGACATTTGCAGGAAACGAAGCCTTCTCAGAGAAGGTAACTAACATTATGTGTATCGTATGCGCTTATCTAGCAGATGTTTTAAGAAACAAAAGATGAATTAAATATTATCCGTCTAGTAAGTAACGTTGCGGCGATTGTCCGTGAGTAAATTTACTAACTGTCAATCACACATCAACCTGAAAGCGTAACAGCTGTGCCCACTTATTATTTGAAACCTCGTTTGGTGGTATTTCGAAATACACATGCAGGTATTGCGTAAAATAATGGAAAGAATCCGTTTGTTCCAGCAAATTTGTTAGATATGTCAACAATAATATTTATTTTCGTTTAAATCAGTCGAAAGCACCGCCCGTGAAAAAATTACATGTGTACTTTTTCTTACACAACTTGTTCAGGCGAGCATAGATAATGCGGTGGCTAATTATTATTAACGATGGGGTAAGACTTAGCTCATTTGTGTCATATTTATAAACTGTCGCCTTAAAAAGGACGAAAAATGTGTGCACTATCAACCAACGGTATTTTTATATAAACGGGTACTGTAAATATTGCGTAAATATAATTAACTGGGCATTGTTGTCGAAAGCATATGTGAGACATGGGGCTCCAAATAACGCCGGCCTTTACAGATGTCGGTACGTTTACGGTTACTCGACATAGGTGCGTCCAGAAGGATGTAAATTTGTTTTGGTGTCATTTATAAACTTCACGAGACTAGGAAACTCGCTAGTATGTTTTATTATCTAGCCAAAAATGCCTGAAGCAATGCATTAGAGGCGGTAGAAGACCACAAATATCAAATTCCTGGTACACTATCGGAAGAATTCTTAATAGGTACCGTTTTTTCTTTTTGGTTACCTACTAGGTTAGGTATTTTGTCATTTTCTCGTTTTTAGATATATTTTATACATTTTTCAGTATTTCATATTGTAACACTGACATTCCTATCCTATGTTGAATGCGGTTGATCAGGGAGTAGTATTCAAATGATTATTTGCACTATCTGCAAATTTAAATCGCCTTAACTGTACCGTAATACATTCACAGAATGCGATGAATCTTAAACGAATAGGAATCGTAATATAAATTACCGATGAACAGAAGCGGGTTCACTTACTTTATTATTACTTCCTTAATACGAACCATTTACTGTCTAAAAAAAGGAGTTTTAAATACGTGTAACATTCTAACCTCATTGTTGCATGATAAAATGATTATTTACGTTAGAATGTACACGCTTCAAAATTTGCATAATAAATTTATACAATATTTCACATTTAATAGCCACAAAAACGCTTATTTAAAAAAAATGTCTCCCAAAATTACAGTACAGGTCAATTATTAGTAAATAGAATTCAGCGATGTAAGGTTATAACTATTTTTTTGTCATAGTTGTCAAAAAAATCTAAAAAAATTTTCTTTTATGCCGTACTGACGACTCAATCTCAAACAAGGCATTTGAAAATACGCTAATTGTTTTTTTAAATTCGCGAGACATCGATTTAAAAAAAAAATCATCAAAATCGGAGCTCTAGAAGCTGAGATATTAAAAATTTTTAAGCGAGTCGCTGTTTTGCACTCGCCGATTCAATTTCGAGCAGGCCGAAACGGCCGTGCTCTCTGCTTCCCCCCTCACCAGCACCCGTACGATTTTCTTGAATTTCTCGCTTGCATAAATAACGTTAAACACGTTTTAAAGTACGTTGCCAATGAAGAAAAGTATTGCAAACTTAGAACTGGTAAGTACTCGGAATACCAAAGGTATTTTTCGAAAAATTAGCCCGGATGTCCCATTACATTTAGTGTAAATGACGGTTAACTTTGATCGGCTATAACTACGTAAGTAATTGACCAATCGATCTGTCTTTTTTTTAAAGAAACGTCATTCCAATAACTTTTAAAACATGCTTTAAAAAATTCGATTTGATTGAATATTCACAAAGTTATTCTAATTGTTTATAAATACAAAAATTCGACCAATGTTTAAGCAAGCGCCAGAGCTCTCCTAATTGACGGATTCAAATTTTTCAAAAACCGTTTGAAAGCTTGAGACCCTTTTTATATCTGATTAAATTTTCAAGCATCTAAGGGCCTCGGTTTTTGCTGTGCAAAATTTTGAAAATTTGCAAATTCTTTTTCAAAATTTGGATTGCAAAATTATTATGCAAAATCTATCGAACCGATTTTGATGAAATTTGGTGTGATGATTCTACACAACATGCAGTTTTCTTGAGCCAAGTATGAAGATCCTATACCCAATTTAAAGACCCCAAAAAAATTCCCTAAAAAGTAATGTTTTTAACCCCATATTTGGCGAATTTTTCGATTTTTACAATAATAATCATGATTTGTTCGATTTGTAACTAGTCATATTTTGTAAAAAAATTTATTACAAACATTTTTTTCCTTTTTCATTTTCGCCTAAAATCAACTCTTGAAAAGATACATAATTAAATAGGAAGAAAAATATGACATTTTTCGAATTTTTTTAACATATTGTGCCGCCAAAAGTTAAGCCCACGTTTTTTATGCGCATAGAAAAATTTTCATGTCTAGTGATATTTGAAAACCAAAAAGCCAAAAATTTCCGTGGATATACGATTCACCCAAATATGGACTTTTTGGAAACAGATACCAGGACTAGAAGGAGAAGAACGGTAAGCTAAAATGACCCTNTTGCCATTAAACAGCCTTATGACGGCTTTTGATGAATGCATATGCGATGCGCATCACATTCTTTAAGGCATTTTCTCGCAACAAAGTAATTATTGGAACGATTAGTGATATTTGAAAACCAAAAAGCCAAAAATTTTCGTGGATATACGATTCACCCAAATATGGACTTTTTGGAAACAGATACCAGGACTAGAAGGCGAAGAACAGTAAGCTAAAATGACCTTCAAAATGTGATACTCGCCGTTACTGAAAATCCTGACTCATCCATTAGATCTACCTCAGCCAACTTCAGCTTGTCGAAGACTTCAGTTCACAGAACTCTGAAGTCTCGAAAGTGGCATCCTTGCAAAGAATACAAGAACCATGACTGATGACACAGAGAGAAGATTACAGTTTGGCGAGGAAATTAATAATTTTCACTGACGAAGCAACTTTTTGCTTATACGGAACCGTGAACAGGCTAAATACTAGGTTTTGGATGGAAAAAACATACACAACGGATGGAAAAAGTCAATATTTGGGCTGGAATAGTAGGAAATCGCATACTGGGACCTTAATTTCTTTGAGGTCAGTTTGATAGGCGACGTTTATTTGGATGTTTGCGTTTTCAGCTGATTCCTGCCCTAGAATTAATTTTTCCTAAACCTAATGAGCACTATTTGCCTGCTCAGAAATGCTCTCAGTAGTAAAAACATCATAATTACATAAAAACGACCTAAATGTGAAACTTTTCTTCTTCAAAATAATCAGTTTACTTCATTTCATACTTAAAAGACGAAATAAATAATAAAAGAAACATACATCCAGATTAAATTTCATGTTTCGATACTTGATATGACAATATTGTTTGTTTTTTGGGTGCTGTCTTTTCTTTTATGATGATTTCTTTTTTGTCGAGTTTTATTATGAAAGTTAATGTTTTCTTTGGCAATTTGTTCTCAAATTAAACGAATGTAGTGGTTAGTTGAGAGTATTTTTAGATGAAAGCATATAATGAATCAATACGATCTGGAAAATAATCTAAAACTCCGTAAATTCTAGTTAATTGCATGGCTTATAACGACAAATATAATTTCTTATCCCACTCGCCGGGAGAGATCGAACATCCGTAAAATTAAAGAACATATGTCCCAAATTCGTTTTATATATCCCACATTTAATATGCTCACAATTTATCGCGTTGAAAAGGAAGAAAGTAGCAGCCTGTAACGGAGTGATATAATTCGTGTAAAAATTACAAGGTAAATCGATCGGAAATTAATTATAAAATCAAATCAACTTTCCATTTAAACTGAAATTAAACGGCGAAAGTTATACGGACACGATACGGGAAGATGCCGGCTAGATTTTAACTAGAGTTATTAAATTACACACGTGATTGGGTTGCGTGTGGATTGGTGGAAGCTCATTTGAAAGTTGAGTAAAATTTCGAGCTGACGGGCAGTTTTATTCAAAAATTTCATCTGAAGGAACGTTTCTGTGATTACATGTATATTGTGGTATTACTATTTCTCACACCCGCATTTTTTTGTCGGTTGCAGTTCGATACGGTTATTCCCGCATTCCGGTTGCCATTCTGGTCGATGACCGTAGCAGTAGATGCACTTTCCGTTGGCTCTAATTGCGTTAGATATCTAAGATTTGAGTAGGTTTGTAGCCTCACATCGGCGAACTTGCAGAACACCCTGTATAGGTCATATAAAATACAGTCGTTGTTTTTTTACTTCAAAACGTCAACAAATTTTTGTGGGTACGCAACAAAATCATTTATAACATTCTCCCTTGAATAATTTCGTACACTTGCTCGATTCCTTCTGAAAGTACACGCCTTTGCCTGGCCCACATACCATCCTCATTTACATCAACAGGTTTATTCTTCATAAGTATTACCGTCCATCCGTATACGGCTCGGGACAAGGCCAAGGTTGTATGAGAGTTTGTTTAAATACTCGGTCGAGGTCATTTGGTGTTTGACCCTACCGTTCTCTATTGTATCGATACGCGAAACATTGTTGCGGTGGTATCTCACTGTTATTGTTTATTTTAGATCTGGTAGATATTCCAGTTCGAATTTAGCTTTTTGCCGCGGTTAAAAGCGAGGTTGAGGCCGAAAAAGTAGCCTTTGGATTCAGATATCCAATTATACAATTTTAAAGGTTGTTCGGACAAAAAAGATTGAGTGCGGCCATATTTTTCTTCTAGAATCGTTTGAAATCACGTTGATTTGTATACTGTTAACTATTATTTATGCAAATGCCTCGGATGTTTCCATTTGTTAACATTTGAATGCAAATATAAGTTTGATTCTGTATAAAATATAAATTAGAAGATATTAAAGCGATAATAGTTTATATCTTTTTTTCAATCGGCATGGGATTCCGCTTATAACGAGCGTTCAAATAAAAACGTGGTCGAAGTTGGCTCTGACACATTGGACGTAGGGAGTAGCTTATAGCGACCAACTTAACCTCATTTGTCAACGAGCTGTATAGCAGCTGTCAGTTTCAATAACGTTAATGACTATATAACTTTATTTTAAAGAATAATCGTGATAACAATAACAAACAATTAAAGGAGCTGCGGAAAGTGTCCCCCTCCTTGTTATAACAATAAATTAAAGCAGCTGCTGAAAGTGTCCCCCTCCTTGTTCCAAGCACTTTTCACACCTGTTCCTCAAAGAATTAAAGACATTTTCTAAGATGCTCGGGTATTGTTAATTTCACGAATCTTGTCTATAAGTCGAGCCTGCAGTTGGTTTAAATCAGGAATAGGCAGTTCAAAAATAGTGTTTTTAAGGTAAGGCCACAAAAAGAAATCACACGGCGTAATATCACATGACCTCGGTGGAAATTCATGTTCAGCATTGAGACTTATTAGTCGATTTTGGAAATCTTCTCTCAACATATTCATCGTCCGCCTGCCGTATGTGCCCTTGCGCCATCTTGTTGAAAGTAAAAGTTTGTAATTTCGTTTTCTTCCAGCTGGTTAACAAAAGGAGCGATAATCTTCTCTATACCTTTGCACAGTAAGAGTACCATTAAAAAAAAATAGGTCCATAAATCTTCCTTCGATTGAGAGCACACCAAACTCCAATTTTTTGAGCGTGTAGAGGGCCCTCGACAAAAAAGTTATCTGGTTTTTCAGAAGACCACATTCTCATATTCTGTGAGTTTACGTAACCACTTAAATGAAACCAGGCTTCATCAGAAAAAAAGGTGATATTATGAAGTTCACCGTAGTTGTTTAAAAACCATTCATAAAATACAGCCCGTCGCGGAAAATCAACTTCATGAATTTCTTGCTGACAAGTTAAACGATAGGAGACAAACGCAAATCTTTTTTTAACACTGTGTGGCAGGTACCGACTGATACTCCCACCATTTGTGATAAAACACGTACAGAAGTTCTTGGCGCATTTTCCATTATTTGTTGGACATTTTCTTTTAATTCTTCAGTCCGCTTTTTAGGTCGGCCGCTTCCTTCTTTTCTTGTTACACTGCCCGTTTCACGAAAAACATTAACACAACGCTGAACTGCACTTTGAAAAATTTTGTATTGTAACGCCGGGAAATTGATTTTGAAATTCTATGAAACATTCCTCAATAGAATACTTCCATATTCCATCAATCTTGCGTCCATTTCTAAAGTAGGACTCTATGATAAACACTTTTTGTTCTTGAAGAAAACACCATTTTAAACGCTTTTTAAAACGAAAATATTCAAATTGATAGCGGCGATATAGCGCTTTGACAGATGACGTTTAAGTTCATTTGCTATACACTACGCCCTACGTCCAAATTTTCAGAACCAACTTGACCACGTTTTTATTTGAACGCTCGTTAGTAGCGTTCTCTGAGGTTGTGACCCTATTTTCGAATCAAATTGTACTTTCATCTGATTGAACTTTACATCTGGAGTAGAACGGTTCCCATGAAGATAATTTTTTCTTATAATTAACTAAATTTTCTCACGTTTAATGAATATCGGAACAATTTCCTTTTGATATACTTTTCTAATGCAAAAAAGGAGGTTTTTCGTTCGATCACGATAATCTTAGGATTAAAAAATCATCACGTTTTCCTCGCGTAGGTATTCACTTTCAAAGTGACGAAACGTAAAACTGAATCGGGGCATTTTAACCTGACTCGGACGTGGACTAAAATTACAATTTTAATGATTCTCTTTGACCTACTAGAGGCTGGTGTCTGAATGACATGGAGACCCACATTAAAACGTCATGTAACGACTCGCCTACATTTTAACAATAACAGAAAATGCTTTATTTATAAACGAATAATAAAAAGCAGTGGTTTCCTTTGATAAATTATGCATTAACGCATGGAATAAAAAATAAAACCGTGTGTTAATTGATGTAGTAATAAATATCTTGTACATTTATTTGATTTAAATGAAATTTAGACATGCAGTGTTAGAAAATCTAGCGTTCTACATTGCTTTCTCGCGAAAATCCGGTAGAAATGTGATACATTAATTAGTTTTAGATTTTTGCTTTTCTTTAAGCTGCTTTTGATACAATCTAAGGGATATTTCAAACTGTATAGGGGTCACATAGTTCATACATCAATTTCATTGGCTACGTACGCTTCCAATTATATTAAAGGGATTTTTTTGTGCTTCGTAGTAACGGAGAAAGTGAAATTATATACGTCCGTAACTTATCGCATATATTAAAAGCAACAACATATTATGATTCCATTTAATACACATTTTGCACGAGCTTGATAATTTAACGTGCTTTTAATCAGTTTATTCATACTCGGATATGCCAAATAGAAAGTGCGTTTTCTAAACACTCCTGTCTGGCCAGACAGAGGAGAGAACGACCTTTTCCATTAACAGAAGCAATTAGAAAAGTTATAATATACTGTACAGCTTGATTTACAAAAAAGATATCAGCTAATTTTACTGAAATGTTCAGAAATGGCACATTTTTAGGTGTTTTAATTTTTGTTTTTCTTCAGTTCTTAATGTTGCTGCGGGCAAAGCCCCCATGCAAGTCAGTACGGAAATGGCTGGAATCCCCCAAAAGGCGATAGATGGCAGCACGAGCGCTTTCTTCAGCAGTGAAACTTGTACATTGACGAAACCCGAAAGAAGCCCTTGGTGGTACGTCAATCTGTTGGAGCCCTATATGGTGCAGCTGGTCAGGTTGGATTTCGGAAAGCCTTGTTGTGGTAAGACATAGCTTTTATTATACAGCGTGTCCCGAATTGTATAAACCAAATTTTATCTGAAAAAAAAGGTCATATCGGCGTAGGTCGCTTTGTTTTCGAGATACAAAGTGTTAAAATTGAAAATATATCGCGTTTAAAATAACTATTCGAAAAAAAGAAATAAATTATTCAAATTTTTTGCTACAAGAGAGAATTTGAATTTGACGTTTCGAATTTATTAGTTTTAACCAGTAAACTTTAGATGAGACGGCCCACCAACGATTTATGCGTTAATTTATTTTTAATTTATATAATTTGCAAAATTGCCATTAAACAGCCTTATGATGGCTTTTGATGAATGCATATGCGATGCGCATCACATTCTTTAAGGCATTTTCTCGCAACAAAGTAATTATTGGAACGATTTCCTAGAGAAACGTCATTCTCGACAAATTACAACAATTACTTATCGCTGAATTAGAATGGGGAAGATTTGTCATAAAAGTACACTTTCTGCACACAGATGCAATAAATGAAAGTGAAATTTTCAACAGTGTTGCATTGGATAATGTCGTGTGGTATTTTTATGTCCCGAACGAAATTGGATTTAAATTAGTACTAATTTCATTTGGAAATTAGTTTTACTGATGCAAAATTAATGAAAAAACATGTTCTTTATTTACATAATCGTGATTTTCGTTTGTTTTGTTGATTCTTCTAAATCGCGTAATGCAACTTTTTCGTAGATCAGACATTGAAGGCTATTCTGTAGTTTTCTTTTAACATTTAAAGGCTCCTTAAAAAAAATGGTATTCCTAACGCTCGTATTATAAACCCTTAAAATAAACTGTTTTTAAAAATCCTTGAAAAGTTATCATATACTGCTCTGACAGTAGTTCAACAGTGTTGTTTTTAAGTATCCGCGAATGCAGCTAAGAGCTCGCCCTCTGGCGGTGACAAGTGAAACTAGTAAAACGAGGTAAACATTTCTCATGTGTGACATTCCGTTTTGTATTTTATTTAAAACTGTGTATAGTGTTTGCTTTTGAACACTGTTATATTAAAAAAATAATGTGAGGAAAACTTCAGCAGTTATGGACGTTAACTAGGGTTATGGATAAAAAGAAGAAATTGTCGAACTATTATTGTTCAGTTCATGGTTGTTCTTCATGGTCCAAGAAAAATCCAGCATTAAGTTTTCATCAAATTGAAGAAATTTTCAAAATATTATTGTCGATAGACAATACTCCCTGAATTTCAAGAGAGTTATTAGTAAAGGTACTAGTTTGCAGACACAATGAATAAATTTCTAAATTTAAATCAATGCCCAATTTTCACACATTTATAGTACCACATGACCAGCCTTAAAAACTGCCTCTTGTTCTGATATACGAAAGTTTTTGTTGTCACTTAAATAGGAAATGTTGGTATTCCACAACGGATAAGTTCATAGTTATAACCTCAAAAAATGTACATTAAATTGTAATGCTAGAAACAAACAAGGTATAGACATAAATACTTGCATTAAAATTTATTTATGAAAGATTTGAAACCTATAAAATATCATCATAAAAGTCAAATAACCGCAGTTTAATAACAAAATTAAGGCAAGTTTGTTTAGGTGACTTTATTTTTATAATTTGTCACAATATCCTAGGCTGGGCACGTATCGTACAAGCTTTTAAACAAATTTTATGCAATATTTAATACTTTATTTTATTTTAAAGAAATCCTTTTAACATGCTTTAATATTTTAAAAATAATTTTAATAATTAATAATTTTAATCAATGTAATGCTCACCAGGGGCCAACAAACCGGCAACCATAGTGGTGCGAGTGGGCAACAACCGTCCCGACCTGGGCAACAACCCGATCTGTAACAGATTCACCGGCTTCCTGGAGGAAGGCCAGCCCCTATTCCTCCCTTGCAACCCGCCGATGCCGGGCGCCTTCGTCAGCGTCCACCTGGAAACCCCTACCCCCAGCCAGCTCTCCATCTGCGAAGCCTTCGTCTACACCGACCAAGCGCTCCCCATCGAACGATGTCCCCAGTTCAGGGACCAACCGCCCGGCAGCACGGCGACGTACAACGGCAAGTGCTACATCTTCTACAACAGGCAACCCGTGAAGTTCCGCGAGGCCCTCGGCTTCTGCAGGGCCAGGGGCGGTACCTTGGTGGACGAGAGCAACCCCGCCCTGCAGGGTTTCATCAGCTGGGAGCTGTGGAGGAGACACAGGAGCGATGCGAGCGGACAGTACTGGATGGGGGCCGTGAGGGATGTCCAAACAGGCGGTTGGCAGTGGCTTAAAGGGGATGAGGTGACGGTTTCGTTCTGGAACATGCCCGTCGGGAACGGGGAGTGTGCCAGGTTCGACGGGACCAAGGGGTGGCTGTGGTCGGACACCGATTGTTCCATGCATTTGAATTACATTTGCCAGCATCGTAAGTGTTTTAATAATAGTTTAAAGTAATTTGAAGTAGTAGGCATGAGTGTAAAGTAGTAGGCGTGCATGTAAAGTAGTAGGCGTGCCTGTAAGATAGTAGGCGTGCATGTAAAGTAGGCATTCATGGAAAAGTAAGCATACATACGAATAAAAACTAAATAGAAACTATTTTTTCCTTTGCCTTGTACACTTTTCCCCTCATTTTAGAACCCAAGGCTTGCGGCAGGCCCGAACAGCCACCCAACTCGACGATGCTGGCCTTGAACTACAACGTGGGTGCCACCATAGAGTATTCCTGCGACGAGGGACACCTCTTAGTCGGGCCGACCACAAGGACTTGTTTAGAAACGGGCTTCTACAACGAGTTCCCGCCGGTGTGCAAGCGTAAGTCGTCCCGGCATTCTTTTAACTTTTATTTTTAACGAACTTCTCAAATTCTAGGCATCCAATGTGGATATCCCGCTGATATAGCCAATGGGGAGTATACTCTGGTGAACGACAGTGTGGGTTATCTGTCCAGGGTGGTGTATTCCTGCGACGAAGGGTACGAGATGATCGGAAGGGCTCAACTGGCGTGTGACATCGACGAGAGGTGGAACGGTCCTCCGCCAAGATGCGAACGTAAGTATCGACGATTATACATTTGGATTTGTTTGCCCTTTTGCTTACTAACAATATTTCCATCTTTTTGTAACCGACTTGATTACCATGAAGATATATTTATCGCGGATTGGGTAGAAATTTGTCGAAATTGTTGTTAAGAGGGCTCTATAGCAAATAGCCAACCAGCAATACATTTTATAGGTTTTATTACACAGTTTGTCTAAATATGAATCGATGCACAAATAACAGACTTTCCTCCATTCTGAGACAGATTTTCTATAAAATGGACTTAGTTTGAAACTCAAATAACTTTTTGGTGTAACGAAATTTGTAATTTACGCGGCAAATTACAAATTTCCTTCCAACAAAAAGTTATTCGAGTTTCAAACTAACTCCATTTTATAGAAAATCTGTGTTAAAATGGGGGAAAGTCTGTTATTTGTGCATTAATTCATATTTAGACAAACTGTGTAATAAAAATGTATTGCTGGTTGGCTATTTGCTATAGAGCCCTCTCAAATAACTATTTTCTTGTCCGTTTCTGAAAATAACGCTACATTTTCCAGCTGTGCAATGCGAACCCCCCACCGAAATCGCAAACGGGGCTTTGGAAATGCCCAGTAACGACACAATTTTCGGATCGATCGTCCACTACGTCTGCAACGCCGGTTACAGACTGGTCGGTCCCAATAACGTAACCTGCCTGGCCAACGGGCAGTACGACGCCTTACCTCCGACCTGTCAAGGTGACTATACCTCTGACACTGTTGGAATTCTCCAAAACTCACGATTACGTTTTACAGAGGAACCGACAACCCCCCTCGTGACGGAGATCTTGAAAACCACCAGACCACCCGTACAATCCTCGCCCTCGTCCGCGACCACCCGTCATAGGAGCCGACCGACCCGTCCGCCCCCGACGACGATCCGAGGCATCGAAATCATCAAAGTAACCAACAAGACGAGGAAACCTTCGAGGGTCACGACGGGAGCTACCACGTCCATCACCTCCACGTCGCACGTGCCGTCCATCATAGTGGCCGGCCATCCTCAGGATAACGAGATTGCCGGCAGTTCGAACGTTCAACATGGCGAACATCCCAACGTGAACGTCCCGCTGTCCGTGGACGGGGAACGCAGGGACACGTTCGGGGCGAAGTTAAACGTCGGGGCTATAATTGCCCTGGGCGCTTTCGGAGGTTTCGTTTTCCTGGCGGCGATCATCACGACTATAGTCATATTAGTCCGGAGGTAAGTGGAGGCTCTTCATAAAATTCTACGCTACGGTGCCCAAAATAGTAGGTAGCAGAGTCGTAAATAGGTCAAACCACAGTTTTACTATTCTGTAATTAATTAAATTGTAATGTGCCGTTCATTTCGCATAGTGTTCCGATAATGTATCCGCCCTGTCCCAGCTACCCCAGTTCCCGGCCGAGGCGCGTCAGTGCTTGTCATAAGCGTAAAAGTAGGGAAAAACGTGTTATATTCACATTTTAGTTATTCCAAAGAGTGTTAACGGTCAATCTAGTATGAATAAAGTTGCAGTTTTTACCAAAATTTGTAATTTTAATAATTTTTGGAACATTCTGAAACAATACACCCCAGGAATTGCATAACCCACAAGTTTTACCCGTCGGATGGCCTGCATGTTAGGAATGAGTCGCTGCCTACTATTTTGGACCTCTTTATATTATTTTTATTAAAAATGTCATTTTGAAAGTCCGATATTTAGTGAAAACTATTACGCGGGAAGTAAAAATTCCATTTTTGACAGATTAGACTATCCGTGCCATACATTTTCGGGGTTGCTGAATCCGAATCTGGTGTGCGTTTGACGAAGTTAGCTCACGTCAAGGTTATCTGAAAGTCACCTTTGTTTTTTTGTTGGCAATACAATTGATGTCCGCGGATTTTGAAGAAACGGGCAGTTCTTTGTTGTTTGAGGGTGAAAAAATACCCCAATCGTCGGTGCAAAATGCTTAGGGCGCATGGAAAGGAGTTAAACACAAAAATTTTAAAAATATTTTTGCAAACAAAATTCTGGGAACTTTTGTAAAATCCTTATAGTTTCCGAGAAAAAAATTATTGAAATTGTAGTATTTTGAACCTTCAACGTAGCTGGACTGTTGTAGTCTCTACCGTCGTTTGCGTTGTAGGCTGTGCGCAATACGTTTTCTCTCCACGAGGCTCCGGACGATTTGAATACTGAAATGCGATAGTGTTTACATTAGTTTTTTATCGTTTTAAGCAAAACGGACCCAAATGTGTTTACATGTCGGCGGACAAAATTTTGAACAGTTGTAATTATTTTATTAACTAAAACCACAAATTAATTGTATTAATTAATAATTACAATAGAGGCAAGAACGGTTGAATTTGTTGACGTAAAATAGATGTTATAAAATTTTATTTATTTCTTTTCTTCGGAAAGAAATTCTTTAAATTTTTTGTTTGTCCATTTTTTATTACACTTTGCCGCCATGGTATTAGTTTTTAATTTTTTTTGCAAATAATTAGGTACTTAATATTTTTTTGTTTCTACAGTTGTCTTTGTGTGTGTTTGTTTATAGGTATATTAGAATATACAGAGTGTTTCATAATGATGTGCGAATATTTGAAGGAAGTGTTTAGAAAGTAATTTTAGCGGGGGTACTTCCTATATATTTTTTTGACTTGAACCCCCTCTGAGAAAATATTCAAATTTTTTTTGGAAAAAATAAAAGCTAATATTTTCGGCCATTTTGAGATTTGAATATTTTCTCAGGGGGGGGGGCTCAATCGAAAAAATGGAAGTACCTCCCCTAAAATTACTTTTTAAACATATCCTTAAAATATTTACACATCATTATATTAGGTGAAACAATTTATCATGTTTTATTTTTATTTTTTTTTAATTAAAATGTTTGTTTTTAAGTTTCTGCTAAAATTTCTTCAAGTTACGGCACTGCCAATCGTATCTACGAACGTAAAATTTCTCGCTCGTTGAAAATCCTAAGACAGAAACTGAGTTACCATCAAAAAAACGACAATTGACCTTGAAATAACCTTGAACATGCGCCAATTTCATCAAACCGACACCGGGTTCGAATATGACGGTCTAGTTTGTCACACACTAAACTTTTTTTCCCATTTTATTTTCTCCACTTTCGTCCTGGGCTCCCCCCTCCCCCGCCCCCCATTGACCCCCCCACTAACGGATCTGCGGTCGCAGTGCGGGCGCGTCGGCTCGGTCCTCCCACCGGTTACCCTCGCCGAGCGCGATGCCCTCCCGATGGTACACCCTCCTGGCGTTGCCGTTCCCCGACCAGCAGATAGGCCGCAGGGAGTTCTCCCGCAGCTACCGCTCCCATCGGGCCGGCTACTTCTCCAACCCTATCTAGCCGCGCCGGCGGCGTCGAGACGATAGAGTGAGCAGGTACGAATGGCACGTCCCGCACTGCACTGCATGCACCGCCAAAGCACCCCTATCAGCACCGCTTGACCCCATTCCTTGTTTATTGGCAGCGTGTACGTTTGGCGCACGGCGTTTGACTCGTTGAGAACTAGAAGTAGCGTAACGTCACCTTAAACAAAACTAACGGCGATATTTGAGGTGTTTGAAAACTTGGGTGTATTTTCGGGAGTAGTTTTGGTCGTCAGTATAAGTTTTTAGGGTGATAAAACTGGGTTGTGCTGTTAGATAAAAGATTGGAATAGGTAGTGATGGAATTTGAGGTCAAATATTGCCCTAGACAGTAAAATATAAGTATTTATATCCAGTAAACATCGTCTTTCTCATCAAATATCGTGTTGTCAAAGTTCTTGTCAAATATCGTTACTGGCATAGAAAATAGGCTGTTAATTTAATATTTTCAAGTTGACCTTGGCGTATCTTTTTTATTTCGTTCATAAAAATGCACTAATTTCTGTACTCTACTTAAATGCTCTGATTACCTGCACTTCGGAAAGCATTACGCGGTCAATTTAACAGACGTTTAAACAAAAATTTAATGTACCGTCTCTTCAAAGCAAAATGCAGGAATATCTTGAGTAATTTTTGAGTTAGGTGTTTTAAATATTGTTAAAGTTCACTTTATACGGGATGTCCCCCAATTCAACAGCCAAACATTAACATAAAATGTAATGTAAAATACTTCACCTAAATTAGGTTCACAATCTAAAAATATAACTAGATTCCTTTTATACAACAACTGAGTTGTGGTACTGCCCAGTGACATCGTAGACAAGAGTTTAAGTGCAGTTTAAGAAATGAATTATGACTCGATTATTTATTTGATTAAAAAAAAAAATGAATTTCAGATAAGTATTCCGGGGAATACCCCTAAAAAAACTGACTCCTCTTTAATGTTACATCCTGTATATGTGGTTTCCTTTACACACTTAAACCAAAATCACATAAATACACGCTAATATTTTTTAAATTTCCTCTTTATGTCACGAAAATAACCACAATGCTTTTTTGTGTGTGTGTGAGGGGGCGGCACATTATTACTCTGTAGTCCTTCCGGCTGCCGCGCCGCTGTCTAGAAATCTTCAACAAATTCATGTCGTCTCTTTCCAGGAATCGAAGTGCCAAACATTACCGCCACCGAGCCTCGCCCGACTGCAACACAGTCGCCTCGTTCGACTCCTCCAGCTCGGAGTCGCGCAACGGCGGCCTCAACCGCTACTACAGGCAGGCGTGGGAGAACCTCCACGAGTCGGCGGGCAGCAAGACGGCCCTGAAGGCGGCCGCCACCGCCAACCACTCCCCCCTCCGCAGGAAGGAGACCCTGGACGAGCCGTACCGTACCGACAGGCACCGCGACGGTTCCGAGCCGGCGGACACCTTCAGCGGGAAACCCGCCGCCGAGAAGAAGAGACACCACCACCACCACCATCACCACGACGGCAGGCCCCACAAGGAGGGCAGGGAGTGGCGGGAGCAGCGCCCGCCCCCCGGCAGGGACAGCAAGAGATATTGACAGTCTTGTATGGTGATAACGGTACAATTCGAGGAGTAGGTAAATTGTATTTATTCTGTTTGAGGGGTCGGGGCGAGGTAAACGGGGCGCCGGCGGTGGTTTTATCGCCGAAACGTTAATTTTCTTATAATTAGAGAAAAAGTTAAAAAAATTGAATGTGTGTAAAAAGAAAATATTTTTTGTCTACGATCGTGTCAAAAGTCACAATTTTTTGTGTAAAAATAGACTTTACAGTAAAAGTTTTTATTTCATGCGTTTATTGCGGGATTTCAGTGAAAAAGTTTATAATTAACGCAACTTTCGATAAAAATTTTAGTTTCCCGTTTATTTCGCACTATTTAACTTACAAGGTGTTCCGTAGGGACCGAATCAAAAGCCAGGAAAAGTCACGTCGAATTTAGAAAAACCTTAAGAGGGCTCTATAGCAAATAGCCAACCAGCAATACATTTTTATAGGTTTTATTACACAGTTTGTGTAAATATAAATTAATGCACAAATAACAGACTTTCCTCCATTCTAATGCAGATTTTCTATAAAATGGATTTAGTTTGAAACTCAAATAACTTTTTGGTGTAAAGAAATTTGTAATTTACGATGTTTAACTTGTTCAAAAGCGGCAAATTACAAATTTCTTTACAACAAAAAGTAATTTAAGTTTCAAATTAACTCCATTTTATAGAAAATCCACGTTAGAACGGAGGAAAGTTTGTTATTTATGCACTACTTCATATTTAGACAAACTGTGTAATAAAATCTATAAAAATTTATTGCTAATTGCCTATTTGCATCGAATTTTAGGAACTTCATTATTCGACCTTTTTTTAAAACAAATTTTGCCCAATTCCATGAAAATTTCCCGTCGTATTTTCTACAGAACACCTTGTATTAAGTTTCCATTATAAAATAAAGGATACAACCATAAACCGTACATATTTTAAGGAAAATATTATATCTACATAAAGGCAACTTATTTTTTATATCCTCAAAGATAGACGAGTCAATTTTCTACTAAAACTTTCAAATCGCGACCGATTCGAGACGGTTTCCATTTTAAAGCGACTTTATTTTATCGAGGAATCTTCCGATTCGCCTGTATATATTAATTACTCTTATCCGACTGAATCCCTTGGCCTTACTTTGCGTAAGACCTTAACCCTTCACCGTACGCCAAAGGTAAGGCTAATGTCATTCGTGCGATGGTGGAACAACGACTGAGGACGTTCGGAGTTTTAACTCGTGTAGTAGCATTTTCCCGTACTGTTGTTTTTAAATTTAGCCTAAGTGAAATCGTTAGGGGAGGTTAATAATTTAGTGCCATTGGACTAGGCATCTGTACATCGCATCCCAAATGTATATGTTCACACTAACACGACTTTTAGTCGGTCTAAGTTACGTTTAGGTTACTTGTAAGCGATTTGATATATTATGTAATATATAAAATAGTATAATATATTTATTTTGTGTTACGTTCCGTTTCGTTTGTTTGTTTCCCCCCCACTTTTATTTAACGTTCGAGAAAAATCAACGAATCGTGTGCGAGCGGTAGCAGGACATCTGCGGCTATGGGGATTGAAGATTGATTGCCGTTCCGCTTTTTGGAAGCCCCAAGTACATTTTTAAGGGAGTTTATTTGCTCTATTTCCACATTAAGAATGAGTGCCTACTGTTTCTGTTTGTCCGTAATCGGTACGATAGATATGCAGATACTTTTGTGTTACGTTCCGTTTCATTTGTTTGTTTCCCCCCCGACTTTTATTTAACGTTCGAGAAAAATCGACAAATCCTGTGCGAGCGGTAGCAGGACATCTGCGGCTATGAGGATTAAAGATTGATTGCCGTTCCGCTTTTTGGACGCCTCATGTACATTTTTAAGGGAGTTTATTTGCTTTATTTCCATATTAAGAATGAGTGCCTACTGTTTCTGTTTGTTCGTAATCGGTACGATAGATATGCAGATACAGAGTGTTCGTAAATTCGGTGACGATTTTTTTACCGTACGCCAAATACGTTAGTATTAAACCGTTGAAACCGCAAAGTGGTGTTTAAAATTAATCACGATACCAAATAAAAAACCTTATAAAAGTCGTCTCGGCAGATACTTCCTAAAAGGGGCCGTTGCGAAATTTGTGTTGCGGTTTTCTCTGCCGAGCGACACCTGGCGAGGAAAGAGAAAAGTACTAAGCGCAGGTCGTTGTTACAAAAAAATGTACTTGAAAAAAACAATCCTACCAATCGAGTTCTCACACTTCATTTTATTTCAAACTCTTATTGTAGTGAATAAATAAACATATTTATTTAGTACGGATCGATTCCAAACTACAACAGTTTTGCTAGCAATCCGATTACAATCAAAGAGACGGACAAGTGAACGCCTACCGCAGAGTTCCTGCCGAGCCATACACCTATTATATAATTAATTGTTTCTCTGGCTTGCGTGAGAGCTGGTGGATCGTTGACGGAAATGGGATACAAATTCGCGCAGTGGGACGTACCTGAATAAAAAAATTACAATTATGTAGAATATTACCAACACACTTCATCTAACGGATGCTTACCATCGATAAATATCACCGGCGAGTCTGGATTGACGGTTTCGGTGAGGCCCATGGGATACCAGGGGTCCAGGGAGCCGTGGACGTGGATCACGTTGGTGGCCTCCGTATCGTACCCTCCGTAATACCTGTTTGTTCTCTCTATGTGCTCGCTGGTAAAGGAAGGGGTGAACGCTAATCCGAAAACGGTCGAGCATATCTGGGTGTAAAAGTCTATGCCGGTTCTGGTGCCGATGATCGGATCTTGTTGGCTTGACGTTTGGTACCATCCGTATTCGGTGCAGGTCTGGTAGTACCACTGGCGAGCTAGAAGATATTTTGATGATTTGGTTTTAATACATGTAATTGTATTTTTGGTCGGGTAGTTTGGTATATCGTTCGTCAAATAGGTACAATCTCATGGTTCAATTTTCTAATTACATAATACGAAAAAAAAAATTTACGTTTCCAGTTGTTACAGTTGTAGCATATGCAACAAAGTAATGCATTGTGTGTAGTATTAACATTTAAAATATGGCATACTTTGTAGGTTATATCTTACAGAACGACCTATGCCAGTAGATACAGAATAAAAAAATTGAAATTAAGGTACAATTTCCAAAGTAGGACGTGTGCAAAACAGCCTTATAAACAAATTGTCCCAAGGTCTGGCAAAAGCTGCTCGAGAATTCGCTCTTTTTTACATTAAACAGTGCTTATTTTCACATCACCTACGCCTCTTTGTTCCTAAGATAGCCCTTTTTATAACGTAAATTATTAATTAACTATTGGACGTATTAGACTGGGATTTTAGAGACAATTAAAGAAATGGTTAAACTTTTATTTTCAACAAGTTTTACAGTTTTACATTGAAAAGTTAACGTTAATGAACTGGGAACGCTGGAGAAGGAGCGTCGGGCCCGCGCACGCGCGTGAACACCGCCCTCGTCGCGCCAGATTTTTTACCAAATTTGAAATGTTTTAGTCAAATGAACAGAATAGAAAAAAATGTCTACTAATAATTTTTTCACATTCAAACTCTAATTCGACTGCAGTAAATTTGCTGGTTGGTACTTGCAAACTTGAAGGTAAAATTGAGGAAAATTGGAACGCACTTATTCGTAAATAAATTCATAAAGTTATTTGACAACAGATTTGGTACATTACATGAATTTCACTTCTTCATGAAGCGTCAAAAATTCACAACTATTAGAAATATGTTAGTTTTGAAGTGTTTGGAATGTACTTACTTGATAAAAAAGATAAATATCATACAGGAATTCTAAAAAAGTACCGTAAAATTAATTCCTCATTAAGAATCTATTAATTTATATATTCGAGATAGTAACATTAAAATATATTATTTCCTAATCATATGAATTAAATCAAAAAATGACAAGTACCAATGAAATCTCGAGATCAAATATTTCCGAACCTTAAACGTTTTCAAGGGTTTATTTTAGAAACTTAAAAGTAAATCTAAACTTAGCCTCAATTTTCAAGCACAAAAACGCATATACTTACAATTCCTAGTAGACAAAATAGCCGTGTTGCCCAAAGTATTCAAAAGAGCTTGGAACCTATAAGCGACACAACTAGTCCCGTACAAAAACCTAGCGACTCCCGCCAGTCTATCGATCTCTCTACCAAGAGATACATTATTGAAGATGTTGCATAGGGAGTCTATGGTGGGTTGGCCGGCAATCCCGTGATATTGCACCACGCCGGCTATCCTACTGCTGAGTCTCTCGAATAGGTACGCGATGTTGTTCTCGATCCTGTTCTCGTCAAGGTTTATGTCGAGACACAGGTTGAACAGGGCTGTGACGTTCTCCTCGTTCGGATTGTTTATGTAATATTCGAGCTGTTCGAAAGACTTCTTCATCGCGAGCGCACACTGATGGCTGTTACTGGACAGGCTGTTGAAGACAATCTCAAAGTATTCTATAATAAGGTTTAAATTGTTACACAATGAATGAAAAGTGTTTGCGAATGTATATCTTTGTCAAGGAGCAACGGTTCCAAAGAAACAGTCCCCAAGTAACGGTTCCAAAGGAACAGTTCCTAAGTAACGGTTCCAAAGTAAAGGTTCCTACGTAACGGTTCCAAACAGTTCCCAAGAAACGGTTCATAAAGAACAGTTCCCGAGTAACGGTTCCAAAGGAACAGTTCCTAAGTAACGGTTCCAAAGGAACAGTTCCTAAGTAACGGTTCCAAAATAACGGTTCAAAGTAAAGGTTCCTACGTAACGGTTCCTAAAGAACAGTTCCCGAGTAACGGTTCCAAAGTAACGTTTTCAAAGGAACAGTTCCTAAGTAAGGACTTCAAAGGAACGGTTCCAATGTAACAGTTCCAAAGGAACAGTTCCTAAGTAACGGTTGCAAAGTAACGGTTCCCAAATAACAGTTCCGAGAAACAGCTCCAAAGTAACAGTATTTAGAAAGCAACCGTTACTTGAAGCAGTAGCAGATATAAAATAACCGGTACGTAATTATTAACGAGAAATATGTTCATTGGATATTGAGGGTGTACTTCAATGCCGGACTTGGCTTTAGTCCGTAGTTTTTTAGCAAGTTATGTTTTGGCTGTTCGTCAACTGGAAATTTTTGTGAATTTGTTTTAAAATAAAGAAAGTTATGTTACTGTTCAGTTTGACATTGATCTATTACGTTCAATAAATCATACTCTATGATACCGTAAAGTAACAATAATCATATATTAGCAGGGTTTAGCGTTAATCTCATTAATACATTAAAATAACAATTGGTATAGTTTCGGAATAAGATACTGATTTAGAAATTTTCCATTTGAACAAGTGCTTGGGTCGAGACATAAGCAATATATTTGTTGTTGTTATTGCAACAGAACAGGTTTTTTTTTTGTCAAAATGTTAAATCTAAACGTTTTAAGGTTGTCACAACAAGACATTGACTTACCATAGAAATCCAAATGGGCATAAACGGGGCTACTGGATGCCATGACACCGTGTATCAAATGGGGATATTTCTGTCTGGCCCAAGTGGCCAGAGACCCCGAGTAAGATCCCCCGAAAAGTATCCATTTCACATTTTGAGGCAAATGATACTCGCGATTCATCGCACTTATGAAAGTTGCGATGTCCTCAATGGCCTGTTGGCTTGATAAGAAGCGCAGATTAGGAAGACTTAGATCGCTAAAAAAATAAAACGTAACTTATCATTATTAAGGTTTTCTAGTTCTGTTTGTTAGAGTTTTTAAGGGGTATGTAAAGAGTTTCATTAAAAAATTTACCGTAATTACAAATTGTAACTGACTTTTCCATATTTACGGATTTCCGAATATTTCCTTTGTTTTTTTTCCTTGATAAACTATTATAGAATACATAGCAGATAATGCTTCAGGTGTATGTCATAACTTCAGTAGGTTGTCCTTTGGGTTATTTTACGTTAAAAAGCCTAAGGGTCGAAAGCGAATTGTCTCCGAGACAACCAAAAGTAATGACATTGGCTTAGAAAACATGCTGTGTAAGTGTATATTAAATCGATACGTATTTAAACAAAAATATTCCCATTCCATTCAACAAATGAATAATCTAAACCCATAACAGCAACAACAGATAGCACTTATCTTGTACTGTTTAAGAGTAGTACAAGCATGATAATTTGCAATTAAAAACTTAACGGTGAGGCTTTGATAAGTTTAATAATGACTCACATCCTCTTTAATATTTTTGCGTCAGATTCGGAAAAATGTTGAAGCAAACCGCAATTGGGAATTAAGAAACTGATTCTAGATTTAACACGAACATACCTTAGCGGATGACTTTCTCCGTAAAATCTGTGCTCCAGCTGAAATAAGAGAGCACCATATTCCCTCGCAGTTTGGATCCATGCTCCAGCGGACATCCATTGTACGCCAGCTTGTCCTTCACCCCCAATCAGGAGGAACACGACAAATCCTTCAGTCGTATTGAAATGTTGCGTGTTTACAAAATACCTCTGGAATAAGAAAAATGTGACTAAAAATGAATTCAGGAATAACGTGAGTTGTTCATCAGAAATCACGTATTGTCCTTGGAATTATCTTCTTTTTTTAACAGGAGACAAAATAAAACAATTTAATGACAATAGTTATTTTGTAAAAATGTTTTTCTGTATTAAGTACCTGTGACCAGCGGGCTGTGTTCGTGGGGTCATAGTGGTCCAAAACTTGAGAAAAGTACTGCGTGGTTACGGCTTTCGTGTCAAGATCGGTCGGGGGTGGAAGGAAGTAATTTTCGTATTGCCCCAGGAAGGTATCGTCCAAAGCAAAAGCGTGATGCGCACAAAAGAGGACTACAAAGACGTGGCTTTTCATATTTCTTAAATTCGGGCGCACATTACATTCGTGAATGAAGACACAAACCCTTGAGACTCGAGTTCTTAAAGATATGATAAAATAATCTTGCCTAATCTTCCATTAATCAGCAGCATATTGAAATGTGACGATAATATACAATGCGGGAAAAAATATGGAGTGAGGAGATAAATTGTAAACAATGAGTTTTTTGCGTGTTACTGATTTCGTTCATTTAAAAATATTAGGTGAGTGTCATTATCCTTTATTAATTGGGAAATTAGATTAGACGCGAAAATTTATTACATACAGGCAAATTTATTTTTGAAAAAAGAGAAATGTTTATCTGTGACAAGGAAGCCAAATTCGCAAAATTAGTCATTACAATCGACACTCGAAACAATCCGAAATAAACTGCGGGTTGTATTTTATATTGCAATCTGCATACTTTCTACATATCCCAACTCCATAGGTATGACCTGGTTTCCAAGGTTGCGGGAAAACAGTACACGAGATACTATTAACGTTGGTAGGTTTGAATATGTTTTTTTTATTTATGTACTTCTGATTCGGCAAGGCTGTTTCGCTTCAATGTTCGAACGCTTTGTAGTCCCGGTCAGAAAATGTGTGGGCACCGAATTAAAGTCTTTTAAAAGGTCGTGAAATTTTTTTTTTTTCGATTTTCTGTCTTTATTAGGCCCTTCGAGTACATGGTTAAAATTAATAACATTATGATTGAATGACCTTGTATATTTACAATTTATTAGTAATGTTTATGGCTTCTGAACATGTCAATTTGTTCTATTCTAAGGAATTTGAAACTTTTCTTAGTAAGACTTTTTGCTTATTGACATTTAGGTGGGCGCAATGGGAATCACGTATATATAGACCAGTGCTTAAGCCATCAAAAATGGTAAAAAGTGAAAAAAAAATATAGTAGGATGAAACCCATTGGAAAAGGAAGAGAATATAACAGAAATGAAAGGAAATAGCTATTTATGATATACGTGTTAAAAATAAGATTTTATTTTGTGAGTGAAGATGATTAAAAAACAAGCGTAGCGAGTTTTTTAACTTCACGAACAAAATAAAATCACTTTTAACACGTATATCATACACTATTTTTTCTACAAAACAATCGGAAGAACTTTAAACTCAATAAAAATAAGAAATCAAAAAATACCACACAGATCGCAGTGTTTATGAACCAAAATTTTCGTAGCAACCAGTACTTTTAACACTAGTGTTAAAAGTAACTTACTTTTAACACGCGTGTCA